>NC_056734.1:422677895-422890395 GCF_019279795.1 Protopterus annectens | reverse complement strand
GTTTCTCATACCTGTCTACTAAACATAAATGTTCCTGCTTTCACCCTACATAAATTCTAAGAAATTTCCCCTCTGATCTATCCATACTCCTTGTTACATGCTTCCCTACAACTTTATTTTCTATTCTCCTAAAACAAACCTAAGCTAGCATCCTCAGATTAAGCAAGCTCTCTCTCTTGACTCCAAGTATGTAAATATTGTAAACCTCAGATGCTTATTTTTCACACAGTTGAAATTTATTGCTCTGAATGTAAATACCTGTAAACTGTGTTATCTATTGTCTTTAATTGTGTTTATAATGTACAATTTAAGCATTTGCTGTTGCTAACTGTACAAATTTATATATGTATTTTACCTTTGCATTATGTAACCTGTTTGTATTTCGTGTTGCTTATGGAGCTTTTCTCCCCGGGCCTCCACTGAAAATGGGCACATTCTGGCCCAATGGACTTCCCCGGTAATCAAACTGAAAATAAATAAACATGCAACTTTTAAAAGAAAGGGTAAGTCCATCTGAGAGCAGATCAGAGTTCAAGAAATAGGAGGCAGCTGTGACCCTGCTAGGGTCGCCAACAGCTCATAGCGTACTGCCTTGTATCACCATTTTGTTTAGTTTGTGGTATTTCACATGAATCTGAAATAAAAAAAATGAGCAATACAAATGACTATTCAGACAACATTTTGTAAGGGTCATTTTAGTGCTAATAAAGTTTAAATTAGTTTTTGGACTCCTTTGCTGTAAACATCTGGTATATCTGAAACAATGAAATGTCAGCAATAGCTTAATGCCTCATTGTCAATCCAAATAATTCCACAATAGATTCAGCAGTCTAGGCCAGTCCTTTGGACTTTCTGTATAAAATGGACCAATATTTTATGTACAGTTTCTGTGTAGCTGGAAATGAAATGTCCTCTTTAACTTTTAGAATTTTTTAAGCTATCTTTCGGTGAGATAATTTAAGTTTTGGCTTCTGTGTAACATTTCCAAAGTAGGAAACATCTAATGGGCTTCCAGACAAAACATGTTAGTCAAAACTCCCGTCGGTCAAAACTTAAATGCATTTTTGTTGATGCAAAGTATTTCACATCATATGCAGGAAGCTGAATCCTTTGTACCCCCACTACTAATGCTGTTAACTCTGGGTGTCACTACACCTTTGGGGAAAGGAGATATTCCACTTTGTAGCTTCATTCAAAAATTGACCCCCTTGTTGATTTGTCACAAATCATGACTTGCATCAGGGATTGCACAAAAATTTAGGACACACACAAACACACACATGTACATCCTGCAGAATTCACCCATCACAGCAACTGTACTGTATTTTTCCCTCTCTGTCAGATAGTGGAGACCCGACACACACACACAAAACACACCCGCAGAGATACTCACATGCTCACACACAAAATTACACAGGCAGACAGACAGACAGAAGTACACAAATCTCAGAAAATCTTAATCAGATTTAAAGTGGGTTGACTTTTTTTAGGGCTCTTTTTTTCTCCCCTTGCTTCATCCTACAGCCTTTCTAATCTTGTGTCCCCATATATCATCAGGTTCTGCCAGCACTCCTTTTATTCCCCAGGGTCTTACCTGATACTCTGCTGGGGACATTTGTGGCATTTAAGGGTATCCTGGTGGGGGGATCTAGCCATCACCATCAGCTGAGGGGGTTACTTTGTAGGAGGCCTACCCCATATTCCCCCCCACTCAGTGCAGAAGTATCCAATGGGTAGGCATGCAATGGTGATGTGCAGAGTAACACCCTGCTTCTCTAGCAGATCAGCCACGTTCACCACCATGCCCCCCCACTTTTGACCAGGTCTGTATTACATTGACAAACGTTTAAATGTTCGAATCTCTAAAGGTCGACCGTTAGAGATCGAACATTTAAGTGTTCGAAAATGTAATAAAACAAAGGAAAAAAAAAGGTAAACTGAAACGGTTTTAGCAGGGGCAAGCCCCCCTTCACCCCCAGACCCCCTTAATTAAATATACCAACTCCAAGATCGCACTTCGGTGCACGACAGAGCAGAAATGGGAAATTTCCCATTCCCTATACTGTAGCGCGATCTTGGAGTTGGTATATTTAAGTAGCGGTGGGTGTGGTGGGCACAGGCTCCCACATGGGGGGCGGAGGTAGGCTTGCCCCCTGCTTACACCCTTTAGTTTTTTTTGTTTTACTTTTTTTTTTTTTATTTTTAAAGATATTCGGACACTTAACTGTTCGATCTCTAAAGGTCGACCTTTAGAGATTCGAACAGTTAAGTGTTCGTTTATCTAATATAGACCCTTTTGACCATGTTTCCTTCCAATTGCGATGTCCCCCTCCTCCACCAGGGCTCATTGCAGGGGAAACCTAGAGAACTGCCTTCCCACCAGCAATGGTAATGCCTCTTCTCTGCCCTGCCACCTTGTCAGTCGCCCAAGTTGCTAATCCAGCTTGGGTCGACTGGTAATAGAGCTTTGTCCTTTTGCGCCACTGGAGAGGCTTGGAGTTGGGTGACTTTGATGAATCTCTAATAAATAAAAAGAAGATATTCAGGACAGGTTTTTTTTTTTCTTTTTGCTGCTACACACTGCAGGCTACTTTTCATGGTCAGATATTAAGGTGCTCTGCTCAATGTTCAGCATAGTTCTGATTGTGTTGCCTGTCAAAATGCTTACTGTATTATGCATGCACAATGCGTAAATCAGACTTGTATCATAGTCTGTTTTATAATCTGGTACTGGTAGGGGGAAGTATGTTTAGTGCCTTAACATGTAGGTCTGCGTATGGGGCAAGAGTAGGGTTAGCACACATGAGTAGTGGTGTGAAGGAAGGCTTCCTATAGTAATACATAATGATATATGTAATTATTTTTAAATATGTATGTAGTTCTTAAAAGGACTGCTTTGTTAGATAGGAACTGCTTTCTTTATGTTTGCACAATACAACTATCATATTTGTATTTCAGGAAGTTGAACCCTTTATATCCCCACTACAACTTGATGTCGTAACTTGGAAGTAAAAAGATATTCTACTTTACAACAATTTTTATGCTGGCACATGAAGGTTGTGGCTGAAAAGGATCAGTGTAGGTTAAAAAAAAAAAAAAAAAAAACATGCAGTATAAATAATGTGTGTGTATGTGTGTGTCTGTGTGTGTGTGTGTGTGTGTGTGTGTGTGTACACTCACACACACACACACTATTATTGTGTACATGTATGCGTATGGTTTCCAGAGTATTTACCATATTATTTTGTAATAACTGCAGATTATATTTATCGCAATGGCTAGATATGTTTATTGCATTGATTTTTAATGTAAAAAGTGCTGTTTTTGACAAGTGACGCAAGCTCTTTAACATCCACTTAAGCTACCAATGACTCAAGCAGATGAAACCTTGCTTTAGTATGTTATCCAAAGGATGGTATGTCAGACGTACAGCAACCTCTTAAGACTGTACTACAGTGTCCAAACTACTATGCATCCAAATGTCTGATGGACGAATTGTCTTACAGTCTCCCGGTCTTCAGCTGGTCTTCAGGGCACCGTGAGTAAGGATGATGTGTGGTGTGCCACTGATTATGCTATTAAGTGCATATCAACAATAGCAGCTGACGTGCACAAGTCAAAACAAAAAGTCTTACAGTTCAACTTCTTAGCCTATTGGGCTAGTGATGGCTGCATACTGTCATAAAGGCAAGTGGGAGGTACAATAGAGAAGTCATCCAAGTAAGAATTTGATGAGTCAGGCTTGCTGACTCTGTGTGCAATTGTGCATGCTTTTTGGTGTTTGTACTTTCAGTTCTTCTCTCCTGTATACTGTTACCGAGTTCAGTAAATTACATAAAATTGGTCTTTGTTGCTTCTCTTGCAGAATGCAATGCTATTTTATTGGTATTTATAGCCAGCAGATAAGTGACAGTAAGTAATAATTCACAGCTACCTAGTAAACAGTAAAATTCAGCAAAAATTAGATGTGATTTCTACAACTACTGCAGCTGTCTAAGACAGCAAACTAGACAATGTAGCGTGACAAGACCTTCTCATTTGCACTGATTTACAGTTCATTTACAGTATGGCTGCCCTTGTATCATATCATTAGCTTTGACTGTACACTGTCCTCATCCAGAAGTAAATATGTTTAGTTGTGCTTCCAGAAGAAAAAATATTATGCAAAAGCAATGAGTTTCAAGTAAGTTTGTAGCATCTCTCATGAAGTTTCCTACAGAAATATCTGGCATATACATGTGCAGTTCAAATGTAGGTTATGGGCCATCTGTGAAGATCACCTAGGATCAGTGGTGGCTGGTGACTTCAAAGCAAGGGGTGGGCTGTAGGAAACAACTGAATGGATGGGGCTAATTGGAATTAGGTATGTCTCATTTGCTACAGGTCAATGACCATTACCTGTGATCAAACAACAGATGAGGCATGTCACTTTCAACCACAGACTTCCTCGCTACTCACTCACTATAGCCACTTCACAGACTAAATAGTCCTGCAATGTCTGACTTCAGTCAACAAGACCAGCCTTAAGTAAAATGGAACCCTGGAGAAAGGAGTCCTTGGGGTCCTCCATTGTTCATTGGTCCTCCTGCACTGCTGCATGCCCTTGTTTAACCTGCCCCTATCCTAGCACTAAGTGTTCTAGATTGATTACTTCTTTCTTGTTTTTTTTTTCTATGTGTTTTCCTTTTGTGCTTTTTCTTTTATTTTTTTTACAAAACCTAACTAGCCAAGACTCCACTGGAATAAGTGTGGAGGAAATGAATGAATCAATCCACAGGTCTGGGGACCTCTGGACCCCCAGAATGATTAGGTTTCTGTTATCCTTCCTTTATATAGTACTGTATGAACCTGCATATACTGACATGACACAAGTTGTAGGAAAAGAAATGGATGCCATCATGGATTTTGTTCTTAGGAAAAATATGATGGTGTGATGGTCTGGTGTGGTCAAGGATATGTACACCTTTGAGGTGGAATACACTGGATCTGTATTTGTAAGAATAATGTCAAAGGACTTTGAGCCTGTAGTATAAGAGGGCACTATCTGATTAAAAGTGTTGGCATTAATAAAGTTAAGGGGCAGATGTGCATAATGGTTACTTGTGTTCTATAGGTGCCAGCTGATGTGTAGGTATTTGAAACTGCTCAGGGCAGTCATATTGACTTAAATAGTTAAGAATTCTAACAGGGATAAGTGGGCGTTTTGGGTAATGGGAGACACAAGAGGGGGTTGTGTAGATAATGATGACATAGTAACTGGAATTGTTGGTCACTGCTATGATAGTACGGAATTACAGGTCTGTTTTGTGATAAATTTGACATGAGGTAATGCAAATGTGAATTAAAACAGATAGGTCCTCTCCATCCCCAAAAGGCATGAGTGAGTGGTGCTAAACTAAACCTACTTTACTTTTACTTTTAATATCACTTGATTGATCACAATTACGTTGTTTGTCTGATATTGATGAAGCTGTGAGTCTTACAAGCTTGCATGTAAGGATGTGAAATGAAAAGACAGACCCTGTTCACTTGTGTGGGGGTAGGTTTGATGCATGTGTCTTAGGGTGTAGCTGTCTCTTCTGGAGGGTAGAGATGGATGCAGGCAACTGCATGTAGGGTGGTGATCCAGTTTGTCTGTGCTGACTGTAAAAGTCAAAGCTGTCACCTTGGTTTGTGTCTCTTTCACATAGGTGCACCCCAGACCTCCAGACTCATCTGGACTTTCAGAGTACTCTCTCTCTCTCTCTCTTCCTCTCTGTTTCTGTCTTTATCTTAAGTAGATACATGTGGGGGTTTAGACCTGGAGTCACACTCATTTCTGTTTCTGTTCTTACCTCTTAAAGGGACCATGGGATTTACCATTACTCAGCATTACATTATGTTGTACATAAGAAAATACAACAGTTGTTTTAATACACCAAAGTATGCCTGGCATTTGTCAAATTTAGCCTTGTAACAATGGCAACCACCACACCATATTTTTTCTTCTTCCTTGCAGTACCAATGTGACACAGATAAAAGGGTATAATAAACTCTATCTCACCTGTAATGGATATTTTTATGGACCTTCTACCGAAGTCATCAAACCTTTGTTATACCACACAGCATCATTGCTTACCAGTTAAGAAAACACTATCCTGTTTATTCAAATAGAAAAAAAGAATCTTTACAACAATGCATGCATGTGTGTGTGTGTGTGTGTGTCTATATGGTTCTATATATATATATATATATATATATATATATATATATATATATATATATATACACACACACACACACACACACACACACACATACATGCATACATACGGTGGGGTGGACTGAAAAGTTCTAAGCCCGACTGACTTTCTAAATTCTGAGTATTATTTTGCCTCTGTAGCTGAAAAGAGGGTTATTTCATCTTGTAAAAGTGCCAGTTTGCAGAATAGTATCTCTATGTTTTGACGTTGTTTCAGATCATTGATTGAACCATGTCAACGAAAAATATGGAATTTTCAAGTGTGGAACTCTCGAGTCATCATGAAGTTCATATTCCTGTGTGTGTACACGTGTGTGCGTGTATGTGTGTGTGTGTGTGTGTGTGTGTGTGTGTGTGTGTGTGTGTGTGTGTGTGTGTGTGCATGTGTGCTTGTGTGTGTGTGTATGTATATATATATATATATATATATATATATATATATATACACACACACACACACACACACACACACACACACACACACACACATACATACATACAAGGGGGGGGGGCTGAAAAGTTCTAAGCCCGACTGACTTTCTAAATTCTGTGCATTATTTTGCCTCTGTAGCTGAAAAAGGGGTTATTTCATCTTGTAAAAGTGCCAGTTTGCAGAATAGTATCTCTGTTTTGACATTGTTTCAAATCATTGATTGAACCATGTCAACGAAAAATATGGACTTATCAAGTGTGGAACTCTTGAGTCATCATGAAGTTCGTATTCCTGTGTACGTGTGTGTGTGTGTGTGTGTGTGCTTGTGTGTGCATGTGTGCATGTGTGTGTGTGTGTGTGTGTGTGTGTGTGTGTGTGTGTGTGTGTGTGTGTGTGTGTGTGCGCGTATGTATGTGTATATGGGTTACATTCAAAGGCGTAAACTTTAAATGTACTCAAGCACTTGAATGATCAGCAGCAGTAGTTGAAAATTAACTTTAAAAACTTTTTCCACTGTTAATGTTCTTGAGACTGCAGTACAGTGGGGATCGGAAATTTCTCCTCTGTTGATATATATAATTAACAGATTGGGGGGGCACAGTTTTTGTTTTTACTGAATCTGTGTGATTCGATTTTATGTGCATTTGAATCTTTGTGATTTGAACTACTAACAATCATCATGATCATCATCTTTTTTCGGCTGTTCCCGTTAGGGGTCGCCCCCGCAGATCACCTGTTTCCATTTCTTCCTGTCCTCTGTATCTTTCTCTGTCACACCAACCACCTGCATGTCCTCTCTCACCACATCCATAAACCTTACCTTAGGCCTTCCTCTTTTCCTGTTACCTGGTAGCTTCATCCTTAGTATCCTTTTCCCAATATACTCAGCATCCCTCCTCAGCACATGTCCAAACCAATGCAATCTCGCCTCTCTGGCTTTGTCTCCAAACCGTCCAACCTGGGCTGACCCACTAATATACTTATTCCAAATCCTGTCCAACCTCGTCACACCCAGTGCAAATCTTAACATCAGATATATATATATATATATATATATATATATATATATATATATATATATGTATATATGTATAGCTGTATAGTATTTATTTGTGTATATATATATATATATATATATATATATATATATATATAGCTAAATAGATATAGATATGTAAAGGATTTTATGAAGAGAAATTTGGGATATTTGTGGGTGCACCATCTTGTGTCTTGTCAGTATGTGCAGGTTCCTGTAGTGCTACATATAGGAAATATAATGTAGCTGTCTTTTTCTCTCGTGTTATATTTCTGTGATATTCACCTTCCTTCTAGCTGGATCTGGTGCCTTTTAAGGAAATCTTACAATGATTTGTATAGGAAATTGTTTCTGTCTCTGTCCTGTCATCTTAACTGTTGTATTTTAGGAATTTTATTCCAGTAAAAATCAAACAAGAAGGTTTTGTGACTATTCATTCTTTCATTCCAATTTGTGCCATAACCTTAGTGAGTTTGAAGATCCTCAAATGTTTTTTACTGTGCACCGCTGTTTACAGCTGCATTCCTTCCCTTCTCCTTGGTCTCTGAACCTAGTGACTCTTTACGTATTCCCAGCTCTTTTATTGTGTAGTCTTGGAGTGAATAGACCTAAGTCCAGTGGAAGAAAGAAAGTTGATGAAAAGCTACTTTTATTTTTTTTTTTTTGTAATAATCTCATTTAAGCACCATTTCACATATTATGGAAAATATTTCTTATTACAGTGTCTTTAACACATGGCAAAAGCATTAACAAGAGAGTATCACTGGAAAAGCTTTGGGTATTCTTTCCAGGGAAGCTCATAATTGACGGTATTTCTGAATACTGTTGTTCCAAGCGTACGCAAATAAATTGGCTGAGAGGGTAGGCCAAGATTCTCTCTTATTCTGAGGATACATACTGCAGGGCAGAAAACAAAGTCATATCACAGTGTCTTCCTCTTTCAGTCATTTTGGGTTAGAACAAAATAACCAAAATAGTTATTTGTTATTTCAGATAGTACATCAAGAAAAGCTAAAACTGTATGTTTTTGAATGTCTGTGTGTAGTTGACCTTTAAAATATTTCATTGTTTGTAATGTCGCAGTTTCATGTTTTGTATTTCTATTCTGTCTTTCTGGCCCGCCCCTACAACCCCCCCCCCCCCCACAACCCTTTGACTCTTAAAACTGATCATTTTTGAGACTGCTAAATTAATGCTGTTATTTTTAGGTTTATGTTCCAGTAAGGCAATGTTCCTTTCCTCAGGTGCATTACTGTTTTTGTTTTTATTTATATAAGTAAATTGTGAGTAATTATATATCTGTGTTCCTTTTCTAGATTTTCTAAGTAACATCTTTTTTGTCTAGTCTTCCTTGTGTTTTTTTGCATATTTCTGTATCACCTTTAAAAGTGCATATTATTCATTCCAGCTCTTTGCAGTATCATTATGACACAGATATAAAATAGCTTGACAAATTAATGAACCCTTTGAATTGTTATGATATCCTTATTACATCCTCAGGAACAAAGCTTGATAAATTATTGACAAATTAGAATGCTGTGTGCGGCAGTTTAGCAAAATGTTGCTTACAGTGCTGCACGTTGCCTTTTAGATGTTAGTGAATAGTGAAAAGTGAACAAATTATATTTAAATGAAGAAGGGAATAATGACCTACTTTTTCATCTCTGATTTCTCAGCTTCTTTGTTTTGAAGAAATGCATGTACCTTCTTTGGTTCCTGTTTGTATATTATATTCTGTGATGCTCATATCTGATGCATATACACAAACATGACTGCTGTAGCTACGACAGTTCATCAAGTTAATTGGCATGCTCTGGGTGTGTTGGATGTAAATGTTACTTCGTGTACTGTTGTTGTTCTTCTTTCGGCTTTTCCTGGTTAGGGGTCGCCCCAGCGGAACTCCAGTCCGCTGATGATTGGCAGTAGATTTTTACGGTGCCGAGGTGCCAGTTCGACGCCCAACCTTCAACGAAGGCACGCCCATTCACGCATGTCTTTCAAACGGTACTGTACAAGTGTTAAAAACAGACCAACATGACACAGCAATTTGTTGTTTCTCCTGATTATCTTTCAGAGCAATATTCTTTCTTTCTTTTGGCCATTAAATGAATCAGTATGCCACATTTTTTATTCGAGCCACTGATATAAAATGATCTCAGTTATCTTTAGTTCTTAGTTCTTACATAATCCCATGGCCGTGGATTTGTTGAAGAGACAAGACATAAAAAAATGTGGTAATCATTATCTTCTGGAGATTCCAGATGCCATACAAGTTTACACTGTCCCATTCCTTTTTTGCTTGTTATGAGTGTGCAGTAATGTATTTCACAATGCACTGAAGTCCATCAATTGCCCAAAACTGTAAGAAGCCTAATGTGACCACTGACTACAGTGTGACTTGAACTATGTGTCAAGCTTACACTTGAAGTTATCAGTCTGTTGCTGGGCATGTTATAGAATTCCACTTCCCTAGAAAGGCATTCCAGAAATAGTTGTATGACTCAGCTTTAGTCATAAATATCCCTCCAAACATATACTCTTACCAGCTAATCATATATTCATCTCCAAGTTTACCACATTACATAGAAAAAAGTCAGTCTTAAGCACTCTAAGAGAGAAATAATTCTTTAAAAACCTTCAAGATGTATTTGTCTTTGAATCAAGTCTTTCAACAATAGGAGTTTTTAGTTCTCGTATGTTAATTGAATTGCCTTTTACAAATTTGGAAAATATTTAAAACTATTTTCTTTTTCAATCTACTGTGCATTTTACTTGATGCTGGAACATTAGAATGGAGTGCAGTCTTAGTTTAAGTAGGCCATGTAATGTATCTCTTGTTTATTTTATTTATTTACACTTTGTTGACCAAGTTAGTCCCACTAGGCCAATGGCCTATTTTCAGGGGATACCCAAAGTGGTATTCATACTGACTAGGTGAAATTTGGCCAGGGCATCAGGAACTTCCCCTGCTCCTTTTGGTAAGTGCCTTGGGATTTTTTACATCCAGCTGAGATATCCCCAACGAAGGCAGAAACGGCTGTGGTTTTACATCTCATCAGAGAATCATCTAAGGCATTGCCTGTAAGGTCAGGTGTCTTGTTCTCTCAGATTATTCTTAAAAGTGGTTTGTAGCCAAGGGAGCCCGCAGGATTTTTTCCAGGGGGGTGCAAAACCCAGAGCCCCGCCCATGCAGCCCCGCCCACGTAGCCCCACCCCTACCCCCGCTGCCCCTCCCCCTACCCCACACAGTCCCGCCCCCACACAGTCCCTCACATACATACACACACAGCCATTCCAGCAGTGTCCCATTACTTGGTTATTTCTCATCATTTGCCACAGACACTGTTCAAATCTATCAGTATGCATACTGTCTTATGCTTTACTTCTACAATGATTACAGATATTTGGATTTAATTCACAACTTTTATTTCAAATTTTATAGCAGAAACACTGCAGCACGCATTTCACATTTACTAAACAAAGCAACAGTCTTGCAATGAAAACAGACTTAGCATTAAAACTTCTCTGCTTTTGATACTCACATTGATGGAAACAGCATTGAAACCCACATTCAAAGAGAATGACAAGAGAATGAATGGAATAATAGTGGCCTACATACTTATAATTTGTGCAGTAATTATATGAGGTTGGTGACTTTATGCACAGCCTTCATTGCCAGCAATGGTCATAATACCTGTAACCATATGAAGTTGTATATTGTTGACAATATAATTTTAACAAATGCAGGGATTGAGGTTTTCAATGTCCCAAACAATAAAGTAGCATTACATGGTTGTCATGTTACTTGTTTATGCCATTCCACCTCTTTCCTATTTTAATCTCTATGTTGTCCAATTTTGTTTGTGTAATTAGTTGAAAAAACTCACATAAACACATGTGGGCATAAATGGCTTATAAAACAATTTTCCAACTTTTCTAAATTATCTATTGCATGATATTTGCCATATGCCATCATCGGTCAACAATGAACAGAGAGTAATGACCTTTTTACCCTTTAGTTTAATGTTAGTTGGGATGTTTTTGTAGGCATCTTAACTTTTGCAGGCATCAACTGGGTTTAAATACCCTGTGTTTCTGAAGTACAACCAAACTATGCCCTTACAATGTGCTGAAGTCAAAAAGGCAGAAACATGCATGTCCACAGCTAGTGAGGTTTGGCTTTCTTGGTTGGAATGTAACCATAAAGAATTAAAAAGTAAAAAAGTCATGGACATTCAGAAGCCATGTACATGATACACTTGATGTCATTAAGGGTCATTTTAATATGTCACATAGGCCTGGATTACAAGAGGTTTAATGTATCACACAGTGAAATCTCTAACTTGGCTAGGAATTTCTTGAAGTTTTTACTGAATGGTTGGTCTGTGTGAACTTTTACCCTTTGGTTTTAAGGCTAGTTATTATCATATAACAAAAAATGAAGAAAATGCCCAAGCATTCTCTAAGAATTTGCCATTAGTCGCACACCAAACTTTAGAATCCTTGCAGGTCAGTAAACAAATCTAGCATTCAAAACAACACAAACTTAACATGCAAGAGGATTATGTTCTCTGTAACAGATGGCAAGGTTCAATGTATTAATGATAGGAATTTTTCATTTAATTGCACTGAGTGCATGCTTCTAATCAACTGAAAGTGGGATTTTGTACAATATTGTTTCCACCCTTTAATGGCAGTCCTTTACAAGGATCATCTTTGGACACTTTTTCCTCTGTGAGTTGCAATGACATACCTGAATAAATGACGCTCTGTTTGTCAGACTGTGACTGAGTTATGCATGGGTTTAAATCCTGTCAGGTGGATTTGCTTTATATTGATGACCACTATTATGATAAAGTGAAATGTTTTGTTGACTTGTGAAAGGTATGTAGCATGCATAGCTAATATTCTGCTTAGTGATATTTAACATGTTACCAAGTGACAAAAGCAGAACACACAGCCCCACACACACACACACACACACACACACACACACACACACACACACACACACACACACAGGTCCAAGACATTAAAATAATATATCTTTTAATTTTGAAATTGTGTACGATGCTTGTAAAAAAGCTGCAGTATTAGGCATAGGTGGAAGCAAATAACAGTTCTCATCTTATGAACTGAAGAAAAATTATTTGGCCATACTAATAATTTGTTGATTGTTTTGCAAGTGAGATTAAACTGGAGGCACTCCAGAAAGCAATAATGATATCCATGACGTGGTAGAGTTGAAGATGTTAAGATTTGCACTGGGTGTGACGAGGATGGACAGGATTAGGAATAAGTATATTAGAGGGTCAGCCCAGGTTGGAAGGTTTGAAGACAAAGCCAGAGAGGCAAGATTACATTGGTATGGAAAAGTGCTGAGGAGGGATGCAGACTATATTGGGAAAAAGATGCTAAGGATGAAGCTGCCAGGTAACAGGAAAAGAGGAAGGCCTAAGATAAGGTTTATGGATGTGGTGAGAGAGGACATGCAGGCGGTTGGTGTGACAGAGCAAGATGCAGAGGACAGGAAGAAATGGAAACAGTTGATCTGCTGTGGCGACCCCTAACAGGAGCAGCCGAAAGAAGAGGAAGAAGATTAGAAAGATGATAAAGTATACAAAAACTACAAAATGGCAGAAGAATTTAACACTATTACGATGAAAACAAAAGACTAAACAATTAGAATGAAATAAATAATGATTTGTTTATGGTATATATGAAGTTATAAGTATGGAAGAGTTTAATCCAAATCCATGAGTTATTTTCCAAATATGTAAAAGCTACAGAAAAAATAATTTTACTGAAACAGTAATAGATTAAAGTTCACTGCTATATTTGTGACTATGTCTATTTGCTTAAAAATGGAGATACAATTATTGAAGTCTAAGGTTGTTTATTTTTGATGCATGCATATTTTCCTGAAAAGCATTAACAAAGGACATAACTTCTGAAAATCTAGAGTGTGGGGGAGGAATGTAATGTGGAGTGAACAACTAAGTCACCAGCAGTGTCTCTCAGGGCTCTAAGTGACTAACTTACGTTGTGAGCCAAATTCATTAACACACTCTGCCAATAACTGCAAATTGGAAGCAGTTATTAAATCCCATTCCACTACTCATATCTACCAGCAAGGGATGGACCAAAGGCATGCTTGGTAAGTTAATCATGAGCTTTACCCTCTACCCTCAGTGCCAACAAATGGAAACTCTATCATCACTACAACTCATTTTGTAAATCACATTCCACTGAAATCAGACACAGTCATCAGGGACTTTGGAGAGCTGTAACTAGGAAAAAGCATCTGTTAGGTAGTACAAACACTTGCCAATAGAGTGCAGGGACAGTAGTGACATTCATTTAAGAAGCTGCAGGTGAAACCATAGCTTCTTTGAGTGCCAATACTGCATTTGCAGAGCTCAGTGGATGAGCTTTTCTGTGTTCAGCTTTGGAAAAGCTTTTCTTTCCTTTAGTTTGGACTGTGGGGTGCCATTCTAGGGAAATGTTCAAGGCATTACAAGGGCTAACCATGGCTCTGGTCTTGGGTACCTAAGACTCTTCTTTGATAAACACATTTCTGTGATACTTACAAAATAATTCTTGTTTGTGCAACTTATACTTTGTAGTATCTCTCAGAGGTCCAGATAAGTTATAGTCCCACTTTGCACCTCTTACTTTTTAAGTCTATCATTGAATATACTGCCTTCTTCAGTATGATCCCCACTAAGCATGTAAAGTGTTGCAAGAAGTCTTATAGCTTCCTCAAGAAAATACCTCCAGTCATAGTACATTCACATGCTCTGATAAGGATAAAGCTGCTAGTCTATCTAGTCAGTATAACAAGTGCATAAATCAATGTAGACCTCTCCTGAAAAATGTGGTTCCTCATTCCTATTATATGGACAGAGGCTGAGGTATTCACACATAAAATACGAGTAACCATAACACTTATTCATAAACAAATAAAGTGCTGATAGTCCTATACCATGGCAAAGAAATCCGAGGCAGTCTATACAATTATTGACAAGTGGCAGCATCTATGCCACCCCATACAGACACACACACACACACACACACACACACACACACACACACACACACACACACACACACACACACACACACACAAAACATTTCAACCTCTTAGCTCAAGAATCAAGAAGAAAGCTAGAAAAAAATTGGAGACAAAGGACAAAAATCAAGGACAGATACCAACCATATATTTTACAAAGCCTATTATTCCAGCAACTTTCTATTGGCAAGCTTGTTATGAAGGCTATACACAAGAACTCAAAGCATTTATGGTGAAAACAGAAATCCACTGAATATCTTACATTTAGTTAAAAGACAGCACTGATTAAGAAGACACTGAAGCATCAATAATGCATTATTATGAATGATTTCAACTACCCAACAAAAAAGGGAGTAAATCCCATATTCCATAATCAGGGATGTATTTTAAATATAGCTCTTTCCTAAGGCTGTTATAATAGTGGGGCTTGCATTAACTTGCATTTCTAAAGAATATGAAATCTGACAATAAATGTATATGCACCAGGAGAAAGTTTTTTAAACAGATGTAGACAGATGCCCCCAGTTGTCTCTGCAGTCCATTAACTATTACAGTAGTGATGTCAGGCATCTGGCTGTCACATACCAGCTTTCTGATCGGAGAGTTTCAATGTCACTAGACATGCTGCCTTTTGAGTAGGCAGTGCAGGTGCCATTCTGAGAACTGCTCAAGTCATGCTATAGGCAAGAATGAGTTAAAGTCAAATATAGTACACCACAGCATCTGTAGCACAATTCATGCTGCAGATGCAGGCCACCTGTAGATGTGACATCCATTTTTGTCAGTATATCTGCTGATATAATGTGAACCGGGAGTTATTAATTGCACAGTTGCACCATGATCATGTAATTTTGATGAAGTGGTTATTACTGAACAGCATGCAAAAGTGCTGTAGTGCAATGATAGAATAAATGTTAAAAAAGTGTAATTTGCACATACTACATTAGCTGTATTATACATGTATTGTACCTAGTTTTTGAGATGTATGGATTGCATGTCACACTGCTAAAATGCAAACTATTTTGGATTTGAACCCCTCCTTGTCTAGCACAAATTATCTTGACTTATATACCAGTTAATTGTGCCACAGATGAAGTTCTACAATCACTGACAGAAAGCACACATTTCAATGGCTATCATTAACTGGTATGTGAATGAGAATGACCATGGTTATGAGGGATTACAACAGTAAGGGAATCAGAAACTTCCTACTGTGAAACTGTCCCATCCAAGTAGACCTTTTTTACATCACTTCTCTACAGTAAGTCATTACTGCATGTCACTAATTTCTTTTCTCAATGATACACCACACTAGATTTAAACCACTGTCAGCCTAAGTAATTTTTTGACTTGTGCACTAGCTCCTGACACCACTAAAGAAATTATGTAACAGATGTCAGAAGGCACAGATTTGAAAGAAGTGGTACAAAATTACAGGAGAATGTCAAGGGATCAGTGTTAGATACCAGTAATCAGTGTAACATAACCCTCTGCATACATTTCTGACAAGTTAAACATTACATCAGGAGTACAATGAGCAATCAAGACTGTTACAATTAAACTAATAGTACCCTGGATCTCTCTTAGGCATTCCAGTTGCTCTCTATGAACCCCAAGATTCCTTTCACTCTGGTCTGGAACTGCAAAGAGAGGGTATATTAAAAATGTGTATGATACCATGCATTAACAGGTTGTAAATATAGGTGAGGTTACATTTACATTACCAAGATGCTTACCAGGGTCAATGGCCAAAGCGTTCAGGATTTTGACTGTTATCACTATGTGTGGGATGCAAGTAGCATGGGTAACAGACTTCTCCAAATGATTACAGGCATCAGTTTTGTATATAGACCCCTGTAGGAGCCTGCAGATATAATGCTTACTGAGGGGTCACAGAAAGATCTGTCTTTTTGTCGCACTACATCTGTGGTCTAAAAGGAGCACTGCCTTTCACTTCCCAGCCACAAGTCTCTCCATGTAAGCTGTTAGGATAATGGCACTGAATTAGTACCCAAACAAACTATGCAATTCACACTCTTTGCACAGAGATAGGAAAAGGTGAGAACTGCATTTTCATGATGGATGATGAAACAAATGTAATACATACACTCTCCTGTTAATGCTCCACTGACATGGTAAGGTGTTAAATATTGCAGACCCTGGTATCTGTTTGTTTTTGATAATATATGCTCAATAGAACTCCAGCTTAAGCTTGTTGATAATGGCTTAGCAGATGCATTTACCTGGACAGATTTAAATTCCACAGCATGCTCACATGGAATGATTTGAAAAACATTTGAGTTGAGCATACTCATCAGGACCACTATGGAAAAACACCTAATATACTAATGGTTAGATAACCCTAACTGCCTAGCTCTTATAAATTTACATGTCTACAGCTTCTATATTCCATAGGAAGCACACAGTTGCAAGTGACTGCCAACAGTATGGTGGCATACAAGAAGGGCATTTTAATAAAGACTCTCCACATGCCATACTGCAGTACTGTACATCTCATATGGAGGATAATTCATGTGAGGTGATACAGTTTAAATATTTAGTAGTCAAAATGTAATGGGGTTTCAGTTTCAGACATGGAGGTGCAGTCCAGAGCACCACTCACTCTCACACACTCAAGTGAAGTGTGCCACGCCAGTTTTGCGTTTTGGCGCCAAGTGTTCAGTCAGTCACCTTCAAAAGTACAAAAAACAATCTACCTTCTCTTCTTGTAATAATACCAACACCATACGCACCACCACCAGTCCAGTTCTTCCACCACTCACCACACGAAACACGATGGTTTGGTTCACTCCTCCTGAGCATGAAATCGTCAAATTCCACTTCCACCGATGTCCACCTGCAGTCAGTGTTCTTCCATCAAATTGCAAGTTGCAATTGCAACTTCTGTGACGTGAATAACGCGCGATTACTTGAAGTCGAGTTGTCTTCATGTCAGACTCGCGTCAGTCATGTGACTGCCTGGCATGCCATCTCCAGTAACAGTTCAGGCGACGGGGAAAACGGGCTAAAAAACAAAGTAAGTGGGAAAAAAAAAAGTCTGTATAGCGAAAAAAAAAAAAAAAAAGTGTGTATAGCGCTAAGTGTGTACAGCGCTAAGAAAATCCAGGGGGGTGCAAGTGCACCCCCTTGCACCTGCCTGCGGGCGCCCTTGTTTGTAGCATGTCTCTTTTTTTCCAAAATAATTTTTTATTGAGTTTTAGACCATCTTGAATTATAGAGTAAATATAAGCTGACTCAGATGTACACAATGCACACATTCATCTGTGTGCATGTATAGACAGACAGAGAGACACTCACACACACACACACACACACACACACACACACACACACACACACACACACACACACACACACACAGATAAATATTGTCTCACTTCTTTTTTTGTTTTCTCTCTCCCAGCTGTCCCCTGTCAGATTCTGTATCCCTTGTCTCCCCACACATCACAGCCCAGATCTCCCAACTTCTCCTCACCAGGCACGGCCAGATGTAACCCTTCACCTGAAAAGCCTCTCAACTCTTAGAGAAGTCTCCTTGGAGAGAGAGCTCCAGTGGGGACTTGGTGGTGTGAAGTAGTAACCATCATTTATGGAGTGGGCAGACGATGTCCCTACTAGTAGAAGTAGCTAGAACAGAGGTTTCAGGATATCTTTGCTGCCTCTTTGAATTAATGGCCTCTGAGTCTCCTGATCTCCACCTGAGATTGCACAGGCAGTGAGTTTGCCAGACCCTCCCCAGGATAGGAGAGATGTCCATCTGCCACTTCGTCCTACTCCCAAGCTAACCCTGAACATAAACTGAGTCCATGCACAAACTCATGTCGCAAACAGCTACCTCTGTGCCATCAAAAAGGCAGTATTGTCTCATTTCCTTGATGAGGGTTGATGTTGTTTAGCTAGTTAAGTTTTTCATCTTAAAGATGTTCATCATTGTGTTTTGCCCTAAGAATATATCTAACTATTTCGAGTTATGCCATTTATTTTAGAGAAAATCATGGGTTGTTTTTTATATTATCTGTGTGGTGTCCTAGATCCTGCTTGAAATGTTGGCATGATATTTGCTGATTATTTGCCTGATAAACAGGGGTAAATGTAAGCTCACATCTGTACGCATAAGAGTTAATTGCTTAGCAGTTACGTTTCATTTTGTTCAAACAGTTTTCTTGCTGATATCAGGATATAATGCTTTGGTAACTCCTCTTTGAGTTATTTATTTTGCCACAAGTAGAAGTGAGGTTTGTGAGCTTTGACTTCTGAGCCACAGATCTTTACTGCCTTATAGAATACTAGAGACATTTCCATCAGAACTGGTCTGCTCTTAATACAGTAATGTCTATCATAAACCTTTCCTGCACAATAAGTATGTACTGCATTGAGCTCTGTGCATGATGCAGATCGCTACCTTTCCTGCACAATAAGTATGTACTATATAGTGCGCTGTGCATGATGCAGATCACTACCTTTCCTGCACAATAAGTATGTACTATATAGTGCGCTGTGCATGATGCAGATCGCTACCTTTCCTGCACAATAAGTATGTACTATATAGTGCGCTGTGCATGATGCAGATCGCTACCTTTCCTCCACAATAAGTATGTACTATATAGTGCGCTGTGCATGATGCAGATCGCTACCTTTCCTGGACAGTAAGTACGAACTGGATATTCCTCTTTGCATGATGCAGATTGCTACCTTTCCTGCACAATAAGTATGTACTATATAGTGCGCTGTGCATGATGCAGATCGCTACCTTTCCTGCACAATAAGTATGTACTATATAGTGCGCTGTGCATGATGCAGATTGCTACCTTTCCTGCACAATAAGTATGTATTATATAGTGCTCTGTGCATGATGCAGATCGCTACCTTTCCTACACAATAAGTATGTACTATATAGTGCGCTGTGCATGATGCAGATCGCTACCTTTCCTGCACAATAAGTATGTACTATATAGTGCGCTGTGCATGATGCAGATCGCTACCTTTCCTGCACAATAAGTATGTACTATATAGTGCGCTGTGCATGATGCAGATCGCTACCTTTCCTGCACAATAAGTATGTATTATATAGTGCTCTGTGCATGATGCAGATCGCTACCTTTCCTACACAATAAGTATGTACTATATAGTGCGCTGTGCATGATCAGATCGCTACCTTTCCTGCACAATAAGTATGTACTATATAGTGCTCTGTGCATGATGCAGATCGTTACCTTTCCTGCACAATAAGTATGTACTATATAGTGCGCTGTGCATGATGCAGATCGCTACCTTTCCTGGACAGTAAGTACGAACTGGATATTCCTCTTTGCATGATGCAGATTGCTACCTTTCCTGCACAATAAGTACTTACTGGATAGTGCTCTGTGCATGATGCAGATCGCTCCAGGTTTGTTTATGAAAAGGACCCAGCACAGCACCTTAACATTATATAGCGGATGAGTTGCAGACAGCTTCTGGTGGGTGAACAGGTATGTTATATTAGTGACTGAGAGGAATCTGTGCCAAAAACTACAGTGTTTTCCTTCTAAGGAAATATTAGCATGCTATGCGGTCACATATAATTCATGAAGCATTGTTTTTATGCTTTACATATGCAGGTGTGGCTTCTGAAAAATTTGCATGATTACTGAACCTGCAAGAATGAGGGAAAAGCAGGACATTTATTATTAGCAGTGTTAGTTGTACAACATGTAGCACACTTGACTTTGGTGCAGAAGGCTGTGGTTCTATTTCCACACCAGGTAGTTTTATTGCAGAGCCTTTAGTATGTCCTCCTGTGGAAGAGACATTAAACCAAGTCCTGATTTTCCTGAGTTGGCAGGCGGATGTAAAAGAGCCGATGGTTCCTTATTGAAAAGAATAGGGAAAGTTCCCATAATTCCCTGACCAAATTTCCCCTAATAGTACAAATGCCACCTCAGATCTCCCCTAAAAAGAGGCTACTAGCCTAATGGGGTGAACCCTATCAACAATGGATAAAAATAAATGTTGGGGAAAACACTCTTTGCTCTACTGTACTGTTTGCAGAAATGTGGCATCAGAATTTTTCATGACAGTGCTCAGTCCTTCAAATGGATACTTGATTTTAATGAGTAATCTCACAAAATACTAATTATATAGTGTTGTCTGAGATCAGTTAGGAGAATGAAACCTTGGATTATATTATTGGTAGGGCAACTGTAATGCCTTTAATAGCACATACCCCCGTATACACGTTCTTACTACGTATGGTTCAGAGCATAAAAGTAAATATAGATTGACTGTAGCGCTAGCTGATGGCTGAGATCAACTATTATACTGTCTGCCATCTGCTAACATTTTCAATGAGACTGTTTATTTCTATGCTATATCCTTAATTCTGAAAGTACATGTGATGTAAAAGGGCAACAGACTTATCTCCAAGTGTTTGGAATATCGAATTAAGGCATTTTGTATTCTGTTTTATTTGTTATTAACTTACCAGTCAACTAGGCACACATAACTCTTTTCAGGGATGACCCAGGACTCTCTGTCTGTCTGTATTGTTCAGGTTATATATTTACCAGCTGGAGACTCGGGGAACTGAACGCAGATCTACAAGATGAAAATTGTCAGCAGCTGATAGCCTTAGGATTATGCTGCCAGTTTTGAAAGAAGGGATTTTTTTCTTACCTTCAAGTTGCAGTAACTTAGTTGTTGTTATTGTAACTAGTGGATGCAGTTGGCTAAGACAGCACAGTGATGCAGTAAGTACCACTTTTGCATCATAGCAACAGGTTCTAGGCTGGTATGTCTTCTCTGCAAAGTCTGCATGTTCTCCCTGTATTTGTCCATTTTACACTCCATACCTCTCAACCTCTTTGAGCAAGAAATCTGGACAACGCCAACAATAAAAGTGTGACAAAGGACCAAAACCAGGGACAATTTTTAAATATTGCTCTTACAAACTTAAAAAGTTGATAGAATAACAGGTTTGACATTAGCATGACTTTTCTGAATAGTATGAAGTCTGAAACTCAAATATCTGTCATTATTTTTAACTTCAGTCTTTAATGATTTGCCACTAATTTGAGAGAAAAACACAATTTTATGAAAAACGGACCAAAAATATGAGGCAAAAATATGGACATTTTGTGAAAATCTGTACAATTGAGAGGTATGGTACACCCTTTTCCTCCCATATTTCAAAGATGTGATATGTGCAGTGGTGCCTTTAAGGTCATACATAGATGTTTGTACAGTGCATGGCTGATATGGAAAAAAGGCCTGGCAGCCAATGTCTTTTCCTAAACTTGCCTATGAAACTCTATGGATGGTGTCAGCTCTTCTTGTGGTTACTACCGGAGTCTGGATGGATGGATGGATGGATGGATGGATGGACAGACAGACTGGGGGCCAATTGGATCTTTAGGGAGTGAACCCCCCCCCCATACACACACAAACACACATGATCTGCTGATACATAGATGTTGATGCTCTTCTCTATTTGGTCTCAGATTTCTGTAAAATGAGAATTTTGAGTTTATGAAATACGTACTTTATTATCTGGTATAAAATTATTCAGCTGTACAAGTGATATGAAGTGTGTACAAAATATTAAAAGTACAAAAATTTAAGGAAACAAAGATAGAAACTGTAACGTCTGTCACAACCGAAATATGTGCTTTATCCCAACAAATTATTGTGCAGTCTTTATTCACCCTATATAGTAGTATTTGAGCATTCCTTGAGCCATTGTCACTAATCCAGGACATGGCACACTAGTTTTAAAGTACTATAATATAGTGCAGTTTGGGGTATAAATTATGTTACTGAATGCTAGCATGACTGCTAGCCTGTGATAACTATCTGTACTGTTACCTCATTTTCCTTGTTTGCTACCTCTTACATTCTGTCAGTATATACTGAACATTTACCAGTGATGTTGCATGCTGCACCATTGTGCATAGGAGTATTTAGGGGTCCCTTATATACATAACACCTGTTAGACTCTAAAGTAACATTTATTTATTTACTTGCCTTTGAATTCTGGTAATATCTGACTGTGCAAAACGTCTTTAGCAGACTCCTTCAGAGAAAAATTCCACATTACTTTTGCGTGTGCTAACAGTACAATGAAGTATGTAACATTCAGGAGGATATATATTGCTTAAGACACCAGTTTGTTTGAAGAGGGGTAGAACCACGCATTTCCTTGGGCAGATTAATACTGCAGGACTGGAGTTCCTTTTTATGCCATCTTATTAGGCGTTAGTGTTTTTGTTTCAGCCACAAACATATTAAAATGGTGATTCATGTAAACAGCTGATCTCTAATAGCAGTTTTGAAAATTTTCACTTATGAGTGATTGATTGGATCTACTTATGTGACCCCAGGTTTTTCTGCATTCTTAACTAATGCCCTCCAAAGTTAAAGGTTTTCTCCACTTATAGCCCATGAGTACACATGCACAACATATTGTAATAATTTACTGTATTTGTATAGCTGTATCTGTTCTGAACAACATGCATATCTCAAGTTCTTTAGGGCTTAGTATTGCTTGAAAAAAATTCTGGTGCTTTTCCTGTTTGCCCATTTACAATTTATCTCCACCAGTTAGAAAAGGTGCAGCTATATTAAGCACGTGCTTTGCTTCAGGTGCTTAAATTTGGTCAGTATCTTAAGTATTAAAAGATCACGCTGAAATTAAATTTTACTTTATTTTGCTATCCAGGTTAAGCTTTACTGACTGTAGCATGACACCCTCCTTTAATCAGCATTTGGACACCGGAGCAATGCTTACACAGCAGAGTTTATGTACAGACTGTTCTCTACAGAAAGGACTATCTAGCAGAATGCCTCACAGAACTACCTCTTGCAACAGCGAGAGCAGTGGAAAGATAACTTTGTAGATCTTTTCTGAGATAAACAGCTGCATAGTACCTAGGGATAGAGTTTTTGTACTGCATAGAGCTGATGCTAATCTTTGGTTTTAGATACTGCTTTCTTGTACAGTCTGCCATTGTGCCTGTAGGTGATGTTTATATCTTTTGAATCCCGTAGGGTATTTCTAAAATGTAATGGCAAGCCAGTGGAAGGTTTCCATAGTATTTTCATACAATTTTTTTTGTGCAGTATAAATAGGCCACCTGTTATACAGGTGAATTCATCAGTTATTTCTTGGCATATGCCTTCAACAGTTCAGCTTGATGTAATTCTTGATACAAAACTGCTGAGTCTGTAGTGTTAGACCACAACATGTTGGAACAAAACACAAGGAGAAAAGAATGAATTCCTTGTGAAATTAAGTAGGTATGGCTGGTATTTGCCAGGGGCTAGGTGAGATAAATGTTTCCATTAAAACCTTTTTTTTCCCATTGTGGACTCGTTGAAATGAAATATGAGTTTTCACACTGCTGAAAAAAATGTCCACTGTTTTTTCTAACTGTACAGCTGCAGCTTGTCAAAATGAAGTTAGACACCAGTGTACATAAGATGGCCAGCTGCTGGTGAAGAGAAGAGGAAAGGTTATCTGGGAGTGTTGTGTTGTCTGGGATATGTGGTTCTTAGGTCAGTATAAAATAGTATTCACAGGGAAGGAACACAGAAGCTTAAAAGAATGATTATATTCTGGAGACTAATAAAAACTAAACATAGAACCTTTGTAAAATATAAAAGCTTGATAAGGAACTGAGGTGCAGTTAGAAACCTGAAGTGCATGTCTGAACAGAGATGTATCTGTCTGGATTTGTTTCTTAGAAATTGCATTGGAATGGGTTACTTTTCAGCATTATATAGAAGGACATTATGCAGATAACAGTGTTAACAGCTTATGTTCATGATAAACAGTGAAAGGAGTCAGAAGTAATAGAAACGGGATTTCATCAGACTTCTGCTGACAATATTCAGGGACATAAGGATGGTTTTGGAAAAATGGAGTTCCTTTGAAGAGACAAAACACACGGTCTTAATTCTGCCTTTGAAAGTTCTGTGCCCTTGAGGTCACAACCAAAATGAGCTAATGGAAAGATTATGAAGTTTTAGTAAGCCAGAGTGACTGGGATCAACATAGAGAGGGTAAATTGGCGTGGCTCACCGAGAACAGTTTTGAAAAGTATAGAAACAAAAGTATGTAAGATATAGTTGATGTTCATACTATTAAGCCAAGCATTCAGCCTTTGTGGCAATTGTTATATAAAACAAAATAAACCTTTTAATACATTGCACAATTACATTGCTTTTGTTTTGTCACCTTTTAAGAAATGTCATTAATATTGTTAACACTGTGGACCATATTCCAAAAGACTTGCTCTCACTGTAAGTGACCACATACACTGAGCGCAGGCTGAGAACATCTTTCATAATTAGGGCAGAAATACATAGAGAACAACTCTTTTGGAACCTGGCCGTGTATGTTCAACATTATATCTCTGTAATAGCAGCCTCAGCTATTTGGATCCTACCCAGAGAAAGTGGTCAGCTTTCAAAGTTAAGGGCTGCCACCTGTACGGGTTCTGGATTCTTAAAGTGGTAGTCAGAGAAAGAATGAATGAATGAATGAATGAAAGAATTAATGAATAACAGTTTAGAGCAAATACACCTCAAGTGATATTCTAGTCACCATTATAAATGATTGCAATCCCTCAATGAACAATTTGTTCAAATGTATTTTAAAGTTACAGAAAAATGAGAAAGCTGAATGAAAAGCTTAACTGAAAAGAAAATGTGCACTCTGTGTCTTGCTAGACTGTCTATTCAAAACAACTGTTAAAAAGGGTAATCTTGTCTGTATATCCTGCTTTTTACTTATTCATTTGCATTCTTTTTTTCAAACGTAAGGTTAGCATTTTATACACAGAAAAACTGCATAACTTCAGCTGATGATAAACAATGACCAAGATGAAGGAACACAGTATGCAATAAATCTGTGAATTTATTACCAATAATTAAATGAATGAAACTGTGTATTGGTAAAGCTACAACTTCTAAATTACCTATACTCACTCCTTTAGTCATTTGCACTTTATTCATAGATTAGTACTAAGCTAACTGCCCTTGCAAGCCATTTTAAGCCTAGCCAATTATCCCTTGTGAGAATCAAACACTGCACCTTGTGTTTGCAAGGCAAACACCTTAACCATTAGCCCACCCTCCCAACCCCTGGATATATATACGTGCTTTATCCTGTTCAGATTCACAGTCGAAAAAGTGAAGAGTTTTAGAATTATTATTTTATTCATTTATTTTTAAGTCTGATTACTAGAATAGTATACTGATCACAATATACCACTTGCAGGCAAGACTAGGTGAAGAAATTCTCAAAAAATAAGTAGAAAACAATGTTTGCTGTCTGGCTTTAATATGCTGCACAGTAGTTAAAGTTTGTAAATGTCCTTAGAATCAGTGACCATGGGTTTTTCAGATTTTGAAGTACAGTGTACCGAGAGAAGAGGGACACAGACAGATGGACAGGTAGACATGCTGCCTCCCAGCTCACTTCACAACATGGCTTACCATTCGTGTTCCATATCCATAAGTGTAACTCCTTGCACATTACCTGCTCGATAGGCCTAAATCTAATATGTGACATCAATAAAACCTGCTGGAGAGACAGGTTTGTCTACCAAAGGCTGTCCCGTGTCTGGAATAGATTTCCCATACATGTCAAACAGAGTACCTTGATGGTCCTGATCAAGCACAACCTTGATGAGTAGATGGGAAACCACAAATTTGTCCCAGGGGTTCCACCTTTGTCCCTCATTGACAGGGGCAACAGGTGCTGACTGAGGTTTCTTTTTTGGGGATAAACTCTTGCTAGGCTTGTAAGGGCCACAGGACCATTAGCCTAGTAACCTCCTATGATCCTAGGAATTCAAACAGAATGCATGCATGTCAGTCTTGTAAGGGCACAGAAGAATGTGTTATGTCCATCTGCCCATTTGTCACTTCCCTTTTCGCTCTTCGCTGTCACTTCACTAGTAACCAAATATCAAGGAGTATGTGGTAAGAACCTCTTTCAATCATTATAATCTAATTAGGGCTCAGAACATAATCAGAATTGACAGTACTTTTAAATAATTTTGGCATTTTGTAGGCAATAAAAATAGTTTTAAGATGTTAGCTGACAAAGTCTCAGCTGTATTCTAAACTTTGCAACATTGGAAGTTTACTGAAAGCTTCTTACTTTTCAAAATAAACAATTACTAACCATTCAGAAGGCAACATTGTTTTTCATTTGCCTTTCAAGGAAAAAATAAAAACAGAGGTGAACACCTGTTTGGAATGAGACCATAGCAGCTTTTGGATATGTCAAATAATATGGTAATATAAGCAGATATGGACATTTCAGCAGTGGAGAATCCAGTGAATTTATCCTGAAGGATTTGGTTTGTCAGTACTTACTAAGCATACAGTCCAGCAGAACACTGAGGAGCCTAACAATTTCCCAGTGGCTGTAGAGTACTGTCTGGTCAAAGGATTTGCTCAGAGTCATGCAGTAGGCAAATGGAGGCTGAGGGATTCATACTGTGGACTACAGAACACAGCTCATTAACAGCTCATGCACGTAATCCTCTTTTATTTTCACATTTGCATCACTTCATAAGGGCTATTTGAAGAAAAGCATTATTTATTTTGCCCATTTTAATGTATGATATTTGAGAAAAAACATACTGCGTAAAGGTACACTTCTTTTAGTTAAACTGGAAGAGAGTAGCTGAGTGGTACCCATCTCTCTTGGTATTTCCTTAAGTAAATATTGAAGTGGCAAAGAGGAAGAGTAACAAAACTGAAAAAAAAAACAAAAAAAAACAAAACAAAAAAAAAACAAGAGAGGAGGTGCGGTGGAGTATTAAAAAAAAACTTGATGCTGTTGAGGCCAATGTGGTGACTATGCCTATAGTGATTTGAAAAAAAAACTATTCTTGTAGGAAATAAATATTAATGAAATGAAGAAACAATCCGATAGACATGAATATGAACTGTTGTAGATTAAGTCTAGATTAGATAAAAAAGATGATTTGGAAAATAGATCCAGAATGGCTAATTTCCAAATAACAGTGGCTCTAATTGATAGAGGCATTGGGAACTAATGTCTCGCGGCACGATGCCAGGGCAGTTCTATGGGCTAGGCTTGTAAAGGCTCCAGGGCCATTAGCCTAGTACATACCTATGAACCGGAGTTGTGGAAGGAGCGTGGGGCTAACAACTGAGTTTGAACAACAGAACTGAGTTGCAATGTTGACTAAAGATGGTGGCAGTCTAGACCCATAAATCAAGAAAGCACACAGGGCTGGGAAGAAAATAGTAGCCCAAACAGAAGGAGTGGGCACATAATTGTAAAGATGCATTGCCATTAATGACAGGATGGATCCTGACATAGGCTGCCTGGACGAGAGGCCTGATGGTCGGGGATATGAAATAAAGGCTGTGAAGGACTTTTCAGCACAACCACATCAGCAAGGAATATAATTAGATCAAGTGCTATGGCATTTAATACAGTACAGGGATGTCAGAACCAGCAGTCATAAAAATCAAATGGCAGTGGGACTTCTGGGTATGGTGGCATTTTTAAGAAACAGCAAAAACATAGTGCTCCCTTGCAAACAAAAAAGTAAAACTGTTATAAAAATTAAATCATGTAAATGAGTGGAAAAATGCCTGGCTTAACTGTGTTGCCACTGGCATTGTGAATTTCTAATAAAAATTCAAAGGAAATCCAGTGCAGAAGTGATTAAAAAAAGTACATCAGAGAGGTGAATGAAGATGGCAATACCCTCAAGCAGCCAAGTGACCTTCAATGCAATCTAGAAAGAAGTTTGACAGATGAAACAGGTCCTGCAAGAGAAACTAAATACCCAGGAAAAGAGACTGGATGAAGTGGACTCCATGTTGAATGAACATGCCATGTTCATTCAGCATGTTATAGATGAAAATATTGAATTGAAGGCTTGGAAAGACATATTGGAAGGCTGGATTGTGCTGAGACAAAAATGCTTAATCAAGTGGCTTCATCAATGGACCAGTATATACAAGCAGAAAAAAATGAAAACTGACAGAGTGTACTGGGTGGTATAGCTACCACAGACGGAGGAAAATGAGAGGCCATGACTGATTATTGTCAAATTAGGTCATATGAACTAAAAGATAGAATTCTGAGTTAGGTATGGAGGCCAGGAAAAAAGCTTCTAACTAGGAGCACTTCTTCTTTCAGCTTTATCCCGGTTAGGGGTCGCCACAGTGGATCACCTGTCCACTCATGATTGGCAGTGGAGTTTTACAGTGTTGAATTGCCAGCCCGGCGCCCAACCTTCCACAGAAGGTACACACATGCATGCACTCAGGCCTAGGGCCAATTTAGAGTGTTCAGTCCACCTACAGCATGTCTTTGGGATGTGGGAGGAAACTGGAGCACCCGGAGGAACCTCTTGCTGTGAGGTGGCAACGCTAACCGCTGCACCACCGCAGCTGCCGTAGCACAGAATATACATTAATCAGGATTATTCCGGGGAGACAAGATGGAGAAGAGGAGCCTTCATGCTATTGATCAAGATTTGTTAGCAAAAGGGGTCTTTTGCGGCAGTTATTATAACCAACAAGGTTAAGGATCATTATCCATGGGTATGCCTGTACTTTTGTACATCCAGAATTAGTGCTGGAATGCCTATGTAACCTAGTGAAACACAGAGAGGGTCCTAAAGAAGGGAGCACATGTGGCAGCATAGATAACACTTTGGAAAACATCATTAAACAAAGAGAAGATTGAGAATAAAGGTATTTTTGCTGTCTTCAAAGGGAAGCAACATCTTAAAGGGACAGTCCCATAGATTTTTTGTTTTGATTCTGGTCTTTGTTTACATTTTCAGTCTAATTTTCTGAGCATGCCCCAGCTTTTTGGCTGCGGGGCTTGGGGAAGGGGTGCTTATTAGTCAAATTCCATCTCAAATTGCAGTTGTACTCACACTCACTGATTCACTCATTAGTTTCACATGTGCTTTTTATCCTCAGGGAAAAGTAGCTTTTCAGGAATTTTATGACCTGACTTGGTACTACCTTGCAGGAAAGCATATGAGCAATGCAAAGCTAAAACATTAGTAAACAGAGTTTTCTGTTCATTTCATTTCATATTTTATTTTGTGTGGATTTCTGAATACTAGCTAAGTGCTATGATGTTATGCATGACTGCCACTTTTTCTGTAGAAATCATCAAAATACTGCAAGTTTCGAACAGTAGTAGGAACAGTCTTCTTTTTTTATGTTTTGTTTTTTGATCTCTGAATACTAGACAAGTATAATGGTTTTCTGGCCTGCTGTAAAAAAACATGTGTGACACAAGCAATAGATTCATTTTAAATGATGAATTCCAAAACTTACAGTCACAGTGGGGGTTGTACAGTATGGCAACCTCTGATAATTTTACATACTGAGTCTGAGATTGCATTACTACAGAGTAACAGGAATATGTCAAGCGATTGCTAAGATTTAGTATGAATTCACTAAACTATACTCTTGACTAGACTGCTCACAGTTATGCTATGCAAAATAAATAAGGAGCTACACAATTAAGATGAGCTTTTTGATGAGTTCATAAAAAGTAAACACTGAGTCTTGCTTAACCAACCCCACCACAAACACATGCAAAAAAGTAATAACCTTATTGTTTCCCAGTGATCAGGGACTGAAAGCTTTGACAGGAACTGAATATTGTTAATTGTGTTTACCAGAGGGAATGAAAACATGGTTGCATAAAGTAAATTGAAACCAGTAGTAGGGCTGATAAAGATGTAGTAAGTGGGTGGTGACAACTGGGAGGTATCATGTCAAGTTTCTTTAGGTCAGAATTTTAGACTCTGGGATTGTCCCTTTAAGGAAAGTGTGCTGATACTGCAGGAGAGGAGGATGAGGAAGGCAGAAAAGGTATTAAGGCAATAGAATGAGTGAGAGTGGAAAGATGAAGAGTCAGTAGAAGGACTGTGTAAAGTAGACTTATAGAACAGTCAAAGTTGTAACTGAATTGTGTGGGACTTTAAAGAGATGAAGGCCAAGAATGATGGGGACTGGTAATAACACCGCTAATGGAAGAAAGAGGACCAGACTGAGACAGACGTGTTGGAAGCAGTCTGTTTGGACTGAATATTATCATTACTGATTAAGTAATGATTTACAGTTTCTAGTTAGAAAGTGAAAAATAGTGAAAACTAGTAAAGAAGAGAGGGAGACAGAGAGAAATGGCATTAAACCGTAATTGAGGGGTAACTGGAGGTAGTGACATGGAATGTTAATGGTTTGACGAATGTTATAAAAAGATATAGAGTAGTCAAGCTATTAGGAGGAGGTGGATGCTCCATAGTGGGAGTACAAGAGACCTGTTTAAAGGAATAAGCATTAAACAACCTAAACAGGCAGGGGTATAAGTCGGAGGCAGGTTCATCATGGGGAAAGACTAGGAATAGTAATGTAACTTGACAAAATTAAGAAAAGTACAAGGATACTAAAGGAATGTTTGCTGGTGCAAATATAGAACTGAAGGATAAAGAATCACAATAGTCTTGATATATGTCCTCCCCCAAGCTTCCACCAGGAGACTCAGGGAGGTCTTGTCAAGAGTAGTAGGGTTTTAACAGGGCATACATCTAATATTAGGTAACTGGAATGTAGTCTGTAGAAAAATAGATGTAGACAAAGGACCCAGGAGAAGAAGAGTATAAAAAAGATGGCAGATACCTGGGATAGTTTTTAAAAGAGATGGGTTTGTTGGCTATATGGACAATAACGTGTGAAGGGATCAAAGAACCAGATTATACATATTACTCTGATAGGCATAAAGTTTGGTTGAGACTATACAGGGGGTATATTAATGTTGAAAATAGTCACCATATTAAAAAGGTGGGAAGGAGCCATTAACATTCTTTGACCATGCATTAGAAAGTATGACATTGAAAGTGCAACATACAGAAAATATGCCATAGCACTTGAGTTCCTGGTATATTTGGTGGAGCAAAAGGAGGTTGTGTATTGGATTACCAGAGAGTTGAAATCCATGTTAAGTAGTTGTGTGATTGAATAAGTAGGAAAGAATAAAACAAGATCTGCATGAAAAGGTTCAGAAAAGGGAACAACAGAAGATGAAGAATCAGGAGTTAGTTTATGCAGTGATGAAAAACTAGTTAAAAGTGCCTCAAAGTAAGTTTTATAAATTGGAGAGGCCAGAAAAGGATAAAGAAAGGGAGCTAAAAAAGAGAAATACAAGAATGGATTGATGATAGAATAGGAGGAGAAGCTAGGGCTAGAAAATCTGTACTTTGTGAGTACACCCCACGGGACTAGAACATTAGGGGGAAATATAAACAGGAATATTCAACTAAGAGAAGAAAGGAGAGGCTGGAAGGATGGCTCACACACTGGAAGAGATTTTGGAGGAGTTATTGAAATTTTATAGCAGGTTATAGGGCAAGATGAGAAAAAGAAGGGAGAGCAGCAACTATTAGATGCAGGGGACAAAAGAAGGGCAAAGCGTGTGAGGGAAGTAACCAGAAAGGAGGTCAGAGATACTTAACAGAGAATAAAGAAGGGGATATTACCTGACTTAAATGGATTTCAAGTATGGGAAATGGCAAGGGAGTATTTAGTGGAAGGATAAACAAAGTTGTTTAACAGCATACTGAAAGAGCTTATCCACCAGCATCATGTTAAGAAGCAGTCTTTGCAGTTATTTATAAAAAAGGGAATGATCCATTATCCTCCTCCTTATACGGGCATACTAAATATGATTATATATTTTTTGTATCATTACCAGCAGGTAGATTGGCAAAGGTAATTCCATGTATTATTCATGCTGATGTTCATCGTGTTACCCTGCTGCAGTCATCACACTTGGGTTATCCTGCCATCAGGCGGTCCCGCAGTCGGCCCAAATTCCAAAGTCTTGGTCCGGCGTCGGTTGCTGTTGCTTCTTCCCTGAGGTCAGAGCACCAGGGGTATATCAGAGGCATCCGACGCCATTTTCTTCAGTCTTTCTTGCCTCACGGTGCCTGAAGCAGAAGCAGTTCACAAGTGCCAGTTGGCCGACACCTGAGATTTTCGAATCGAGTTCAGTCCGAAGTCTTCAAAGCTAAGTACCCTGTTGGGGAACCTTTTCTTGCCTCAGTTCGATGTCAGAAAAAGTTAACAATTGCATTTCTTGTGGGAAGCAGATACCTCATAAGGACTTTCATTCTTTTTGTATACCTTGCCTAGGCCCAGACCATGACATCACTGGTTGTCGGTTTTGTGCTAGGTTCAATAAGCGAACTATAAAGCGACGCTTTGATTTCGCATGACACTACTTCGGTAGAAAATTTAACTACACTATGCCGTCGGAGCAACCGACTACCAGCGTGCTTAAAAAACGCAGGGATAAAGACAGGCAGCCTAGATCCAAGCCAGATTCCAAGGCCTCAGCTGGGCCGGTCGCCGGTTCTCTGGTTTTCAGTGAGGCGCCTCTGCAACCCCTGGCTACCGCTGAATTGGATCCCCAGACCGCTTTGGATTCCCCAGCAGAGAGTTCTAGGCCGACGCAACCATTTTCCTTAGGCCCTACCGACGACATTGCAGTAGGGGAAGCCGGTGCTGTAGAAACACCTTCGGTTTCTGAAGGTGTCTTCAGACCGACTACCCTCACCATAAAATCTTATGCTAAGCTTAAGACTCCTCTGAAACCAAAAAAGCCTACACTTCAGTCTCCAGGTCAAGGCCCTATGCCTAAGAAACAGATGCTTAAAATGGCTGAAGATTTGATTTCTTTGATCAGGGGTTCCCAATCCCCCCCTCCCGACAAAAGGCTTAGACAAGAGGAGGATTATGCCTCCTCTGATCAAGTGTCTGTTTCCTCAGGCTCCTCTGAGGAACAGGATTACTCCTTTCCCCCCTATGAAGATTCTGATGCTGAGGACTCCATTCCCTCAGCTTCTCCCCCTGAAGATTATTCCTTTGGGGAAATCTTACACACCATGAGGGAACATTTCCACTGGGAAGGTCAGGACTACTCTGACCCAAAGAAAAGGCTCCGAGAGATTATTTTACTCCCCCAACACAGACCACTTGCTATCCCCCCAGTTTTGGACATTGTGGATGATGTCTTCTTAGAATCTAGTCTAAATCCAGATTCTCTGCCTCCTGCTCCAGCCAAACCAGATAGATACTATAGAGTGCCTGACTCACACAAATCCCTTTACAGAAGCCCTGCTGCTGATCCAGAGACAATCTCCCAGGGTCCCAAAGGGGGCTGAGGCTTCTATGGCAAAAAATCCTGTACCCTCAGAAAGGGACTCCAGAGCACCAGATAGGTGGGGGAAGAAGGTTTACACCTCAACTACTCTGGCTATGAGAGCACTAAATTGTCAATTTCACATGCTTAAATACCAGCAATTCCTAATGTCTCAAATAAAACAAAAGATGGCCACGCACCCTCAACAGTCTGAATTTAAGGAAATGCAAGACCTGTTCCATGCAGCTGAACAGGTGGGCAAACATACTTTACAATGTGGTTTTGAGGCCTTGGAAGCTTCTTCTAGAGCAGCTGTTACTGGGTCTGTTATACGTAGGCATGCTTGGTTAAAGGAACAATCTCTGCCTGATCATGTTAAAGCAAAGTTACTGAATGCACCCTTACAGCAGGATGTCTTATTTGGGGTTAAAGCAGAGGAGGTTTTCAAGAAAATGGAGGATAAGGCAAAATCTATGCAGATGGTCAAAGATTTCTTGCAGGTACAGCCCCCACACTTCAGCAGAAATTGGCCAACAAAAAATTGGTCCTTTCTAGCTTCTGATAGACCACAGAGGGGTAAATACAGGCGCCCAAGGGGCAGAGGACAAGCACAAATCCCTTACAAAGCTTGCCAATGGGGCACTACAACACAGAAGGGAGGAGAAGACAGGTCCCAAACCACTAGAAGGCAAACACAATGACTTGAACCTCAAAATGCCAAGCAAAACCCTCTTGGCAGCTCCTTTTGGAGGAAAATTAGCACTTTTTGCAGACAACTGGCGCATCATCACAAAGGACAAATGGGTCCTAGACATTATCTCACATGGATACAGATTCCATTTCCACACCTTGCCAAGGATAAAAGGAATGCCAAACCTGCCACAAAATCAATGGGCAGAGGCACAAAAACAAATTACAGCTCTCATGAACATGAGAGCCATTCAACTGGTACCTACACAGGAGCAAGGCCAAGGATTTTACTCAAGGCTCTTTCTAGTCCCCAGAAAGGACAATGCTTGGACCATTCTGGACCTTTCAATTTTAAACACCTTCTTGCAAGTACCCAAATTCAAGATGCTAACACTACAGCAGCTTCTTCCCATGTTGGGCAAGAAAGCTTGGCTAGTAACGTTGGACCTCAAGGAGGCATACCTGCATGTCCCTATCAGACAAAATTGCAGAAGATACCTCCGTTTCATTGCAGATTCAACCCATTACCAATTCTCTGCACTGCCCTTTGGCTTATCTACTGCACCCAGGGTCTTCACAAAATGCCTGGCACCAGTAATTGCATACTGCACACAAAGAGGAATTCAAATATACCCATACCTGGATGACTGTCTCATCCAAGCAGAAAGCAAGGACATTCTCTTACAATACCTGGCTTTTGTAAAACGTCTTCTAAGTTGCCTAGGGTACACAGTAAATGAAAAGAAATCAAAACTAGTACCCTCACAAACTATGACATTCCTGGGTGCTAGCTTGAATACAATGGCCCAGATGGCTTATCTGATGCCAGACAAACAACTACAATTAACTCAATACTTCAGAACAATGGCAACAAACACCCAACTCCCTGCAAGAAAAATTCTGCATGCCTTGGGCTAAATGGCATCTTGCATACTACTAATACCATTTGCAAAACTGCATATGAGGAAATTACAATGGTACCTAAAAAGCGTATGGACTCAACACAGCCACAGCTTGGAAACAATGATAAATCTCATTCCCTGCCTTCAACAGGAGTTTCTATGGTGGTCACAGGCATGTCACCTCAACAAGGGTCAGCCTTTCACCCTACCCCCAACCAGGCAAACTATGACAACAGATGCATCGGACTATGCCTGGGGGGCACACATGGCAGGACGGTGCATTCAAGGCATATGGACAGCAGATCAAAGGAATCTGCACATCAATCAAAAAGAAATGCTAGCTGTACAAATTGCTCTGACAGCCTTCAAGGACCTCTTACATCCAGGACAGCTTATCATAAGGACAGACAACACCACAGTAATGTGGTACATAAACAAACAAGGGGTTACACACTCCTACCCTCTATGCAGGCAAGAAATGTCCTTATGGAACACAGCACTGGCTTATCAAGTTCAATTACAAGCTCAATTCCTGCCAGGAAAAAAGAACACATTGGCAGACGACCTAAGCAGAAACATCATGGATCCCCACGAGTGGAAACTGGATCCACAAGTATTCGCAATAATAACTCAAAAATGGGGGCTCCCAGACATAGACCTGTTTGCCAGCCCTCAAAACTATCAGCTAACAAAATTTTGCACAAGGACTTTTCACCATCAAGCTTGGAAATTGGATGCACTCTCATTCAGTTGGAAAATGCTAACAGTATATGCCTTTCCTCCACTACCCCTTCTCACAAAGGTGCTACTGAAAGTCAGGATGGAGAGACCCTGAATGATACTCATTGCCCCAGACTGGCCACACCAGCACTGGTACCCACTATTAAGGAATATGGCCCGGGGCCCACCATGGATTCTACCACAAATTACCCACCTGCTCACACAGCAAGACAATCAGATTCTACATAGCCAGCTCAAAACCTTAAACTTGGCTGCATGGCAAATCACCTAAGCAACCTGCCGGCTCCTCTCTCACAAGCTGTTATGGAAGTTATTCTGGAGGCCAGAAGGCCCAGCACCAGGAAAGCCTACTCAGACAAATGGAAAAGGTTTTGCGCCTGGAACCAAGCTAAAGGCCAAAATACCCTTCAGCCTGACATACCTCAGATTCTGCAATACCTAACTGAGATGTTACACAAAGGGCTTTCTTTTTCATCTATTAAAATCCACACCTCAGCTATTTCTGCTCACTATAACACGGATCCTCCCTTATTTTCACATCCACTCCTAAGGCAATTTCTCAGAGGGGCCAAAAGGCCAAAAGGAGAGCACCAACACCTACTTGGGACCTCAACTTTGTTCTGGAAAAACTCACGCTACCTCCTTTTGAGCCAGCTTTCTCAGCTGACTTAAAGTTTATATCATGGAAGACTGCCCTGCTGCTAGCAATCACTTCAGCTAGAAGAGTTTCGGAGCTACAGGCACTAATGGCAGTAGAGCATTTCCTCATCTTTCATCAAGACAGAGTTTCTCTATGAACTAACCCCTCCTTTCTGCCTAAGGTGGTATCCAGAGTGGCTCTAAATCAAACCATTCATTTACCCACCTTCTTTCCAAATCCACAGAACAAAGGAGAAAGACTCCTGCATTCCTTGGACATTCACAGGCAGCTACATTACTACTTAGATAAAACTAAGGTTTTCATAAAATCTGACCAGCATTTTGTATCCTATGCTACAGCATCACAAGGAAAGGCTATCTCAAAACAGACCATTTCAAAATGGATCAGACATTGCATACGTTTTTGCTACACCCACCATGGAAAACCAGTTCCTGCTACCATAAGGCCCCACTCTACCAGGGCAGCAGCTACATCTACAGCCTTCCTCAGAGGGGTGCCAACCAAGGATATTCTGAAAGCTGCAACTTGGAGTTCAGTACACACCTTCACCAAACATTACCGTTTAACACTTTACTCTAAGACAAGAGCTGGCTTCGCCACTGCAGTTTTGCAGGGCCTTCTAGCCTCCTCTAACCCTGTTTGACTCCACCTCCCATCCTTAGCTTTGGGATTCTACCCAAGTGTGATGACTGCAGCAGGGTAACACGATGAACATAGTACAGTTTTGTACCTACCATAAATGTAGGTATTCGAGTGTATACCCTGCTGCAGTCCAGGTTACCCTCCCTCCATCCCCTCTGAACTAGCTGAACTTATCTCTTCCACTCTATTCTATACTACCTCTGTGGTGTATTTGCTTGTGCCTAAGGGTTTTGTTTTATTTTTCCATATAGCTATAGGTATATATATATATATATATATATATATATATATATATATATATATATATATATATATTTTTTTTTTTTTGCCTACCTATTAGGGGCACCTGACATCTGGGGCAAGAAAAACTGAAGAAAATGGTGTCGGATGCCTCTGATATACCCCTGGCGCTCTGACGTCAGGGAAGAAGCGACAGCAACCGACGCCGGACCAAGACTTTGGCATTCGGGCCAACTGCGGGACTGCCTGACATCAGGATAACTCAAGTGTGATGACTGCAGCAGGGTATACACTCGAACATCTACATTTATGGTAGGTACAAAACTGTACTATTCATGTGAGTGTGATTGTGGAGGAGGACATTGAATAACTTGATAAGAACCCTGAAGATTATAAAAGATGCACAAGAAAGCAGTGGAAAACTAGCTATTCCCCCACTGGATGTGGAGAAAACATTCACTAGTCTGCAGCCATATTACCTGTTCAAGACCTTGGTGAAGTTTGGGTTCTCGGACAGATGTATCTCAATATTAGAGAGGATGTATGAAGGAGCAAGATCATGGATGAAAGGTAGAGTTAGGTTATGGAGACACTTTGTCTTAGAGAGGAGGACAAGCCAGGGCTGCCCTTTATCCCCTTAATTGTTTGCCATATACTTGAGTCATTAGCAGTAACACTGAGAAGTGAAGGAATCCAAGGATATCAGTGTTCTGAGAGGCAGTGAAAGATCAGCTTGTATGCAGATGATGACTTGTTAATGTTAACCAATCCTGATAGGGACTTGCAACAAGTGTGGAATATCATAAGCAGCTTTGTCAGGGTTACCAGATATAAGAATAATCAAGAGAAAACACAGGCTATATCAATAAATCTGAATCAAAAGGAAGAACGCAGTGCAGGGGGAAAGGAGATGTGGAAAGAAGAAATAAAATATCTAGGAATATGGTTAAGGAAATCAGTAGAGAAGACTATGTGGATTACTTATGAGAAACCACTGGCAAAGATCAAAACTCAAATGAAGAGTTGGAGACAATGTTGATTAAAAGGTGCAGGTGATGCGGTATTATTTTCTACCCCAAGTATTATATCTAAGGTAGATATTCTGGAACAGTCCGAAGGATTCATACTTAAAAAGGCTTGGGAAACAGATGAGAAACTATTTCTTTTTGTAGAAAGGAAAACCATGAGTGACATGGCAAAATGTAACTCTGTGAAAGGAGAAGGGAGAGCCAGGTGTGCCTGGGTTTGCAGAACACCTTAAAGCATGTCAGCTAGCAAGTATGTTGAGAGTAACAGATCTGATGTACCAAGCTGACTTGAAAAACATAATCTGGGAGAGGGGGGAAGAACTGCAGAAGGAGATAACCTTATCTGAGAATCACTGGAAACTGTCAGTATTAAGAGGAATGAGGGAATAGCAAAGAGATTGCTTCAAAAGAGAGAGCTTGCCTGATGGCATGATGGTATAGTGTCAATAGAAAGAAGAAGGAAGGTAAACAAAATAATTGTGGACGTGGAAAAGAAGAGATATGCAGGTGAAATATTGGTCAGTGAAACCATGGGGGGCATGGTAGAAGAATGTGCTCTGTCAAATGAGATAGAATAGGAATATAAAGGATGTATTGTGAGATGAGATAAAATGGAAGAAGACAAAGGAAGGCAATATTACTAAGCCACAAATAATACAGGAAATAAATAAGATAAGAACAGAGGGTGCAAAGTGTGTCCATGGAATATGTAACTCATATAATTTGTCTTGCAGATATGTTATTTATTTATATTTATTTATTTATTTCAGTTTGATTACCGGGGAAGTCCACTGAGCCATGAAGTGCCCATTTTCAGTGGAGGCCCGGGGAGAAAAGCTCCAAGAACAGTATAATACAATATAGGTTACAGAATAAAGCTCCAAGAACAGTATAATACAATATAGGTTACAGAATGCAAATAAAGATTACAAATAAAAAAATACATACAATATAGTTTGTAAAAACAAGTAGGGTTACTACATTTGAGAGTTGAAGAGAACTTGATGGCATTTTTTTTTTTTTTTTTTTTCAATATTTATATGCTTACAGTTACTTAAAGTCTGTTAGTTGTAGTTATTTTGAGAAATTAGAATAAGTATGAGAGTATAGTGGAGTAGGAGAGAAGACTATGTGGATTACTTATGAGAAACCACTCAGGGCTAGGTCAGAGACAACCTTGTAGATCAGACATAATTCCCTGTCAGTGAATGGTATGAGGTGGAGTAAAGGGATAGGGCATTTAGTTGGTCTGCATAAGACATGTGTCTTACGCTTTGTATTTTTGTACTGAGAAACCTCTGGGGCCGCTCTAATTGGTGTAAGTGGCTAGTTGGGAGGGTGAACAATACCTGGCGTTAGAGGAAGAGGTGCACCAAATGAGACTGGGCAGGGAGGACCTAAAGATATGTGGACATATGCAGTGCTGCAGCAACTGTTAGGGCAGTCAGAATTTGGGACAAGGAGTACCACTCTCACTGGAAAGGGAGAGGAGCCAATAAACATGCTAATTTAGATGTGGCTGTGGAAGAAGAAAGGGCTGAGTCACTTGTATATACGTTAGTGGGAAAGAGTAAGGTGGAACATAATACCCTGTCAGAGAGGAGAGGATGTGGGCTGTGACATCAGCAAGACTTGTTGGCGGGACAGATTTGTGTCCCAGAGACTCCCCCATCTATGGAATAGACTCCCTGTCCACATCAAGCAGAGTACCTCTTTACCCCTTTTTAAGCGCAACCTGGATAACTGGATGGGAAACAGAAAATATACCCCTGGGATCCCACCCGTGTCCCTGCTGGACAGGGGTATCGGGTGCTGATAAGTCTAAACATGAGGTAAACTCTTGGGTAGGCTTATAAGGGCCTCAGGGCCAATAGCCTAGTAACCTCCTATGATCCTATGAATGCAGGGAGAGATCATTATTAGAGACTCCCTGAAACAAAAAGAAGGGCGTCCTTCAAGGACTGATGAAAGTGACCTAATGGTGTAGGAGGTGATGGAGAAATAGAGTGGAGCAGAGGAGAAAGAGATCAAGATACACCATGAATGGAGGAAAATTGGAGGAGAAGTCTGGAGGGGTCCTGATCCAGGAAGACTGCTGAGCTGATACTGATGGGCATCTGGCTAGAAAAATCACACCAGGCTCAGACTATTTATTTATTTTATTTAACATTTGTTAACCGGGCTAGTCCAGCTGGATATATTTCCATTTTCAGCAGAGGCCCGAGGAGAAAAGCTCCAATTGTAAAACATACCACCACCATACCAAAAGGTTTAAAATAGACAAAAAGGAATTAGCTATAAATTCTAGGAAGACAAAAAGACATACTATACTAGATACATCATACATTTACAGAACATTTTACAGCATGTAAGTCTAGGGCAATCCCAAGACATTATTAGAAAATACCTTTAAATCTTTGGTAAATCTAGTTTATGCAGACAGTTACTTTTCCTAAGGATTATTTACTAGACATATTATTAGAAAAAAAGGAAGGGAGAGAAAAAAAAAGGAGGGTATATTAATCAAGAGGCAGGGAATACTACCAACAGGGTACATTGATAGCTCAGCAGAAAAGATATCTAATTGTTATCAAGTAGTAGAGATTACTTAAGTACCTTCTAATTTAGGGGAGAATATAGGAAAGGAATAGGAGAGTGGGAGGCCAAGAGATGACAATGAGAAGTCCAGAGGATCAATCTGGGTAACAGCAAGGGCATAGCCGGTGATTTTTAAGGTATGTATCAAGACTTTGCTTGAAGAGAGACAGGGATGGAAGTGTGGTAAGGTCAGAGGGCAAGAGATTCCATTGTTTTCCCATGGTATTTGAGAATAGTGAGTCACCAGCTAAGTTGTTTGACTTGGTGGTCCTAGTAAGTAGTTTATTGGAGGAACGTAAGGACTCAAGATTCCTATAGGGTGATATAAAGTTGTTTAGTACTAGTGTATTGTTAGGTTGATAAAAAATTTTGTGAGTGATGGTAAGTTGGGAAAGTATCAGAAGGTTTTTTAGTTCCAGCCAGTCTAGTTGATGAAGGTTATGACAATGGTGAGTTCTATATGGGTTTCCAGTGGCAAATCTAGCAATACTATTATAGGAGTTGGATAGTTTGGTAAGATTACTTTTTTTTTAGATTAGTATATATGGGAGCTGCATACAGTAGAGTTGAAATTAGGTGGGAGTGGGCAATAGTCTTTCTGGCAGTTGTAGTCAAGAAAGGTTTTATCCTATATAGGGAGCCCAGTTTTTTATTAACAGATTTAATAGTGTTGTTAATGTGAATGTCAAAGGTGAGATTATTATCAATTGTAATTCCTAATAGTTTGGTGGAAAAGTCTGGGGATATAAGGGTACCATTGCTAGATTGAATGGAGAAATCTATGGGGGGGGACTTACTGTTTGGCGTAAACAATAGTAGCTTGGTCTTTTTTTGTGTTCAAAAGAAGGCACCGTATAGAGAACCAAGACTCTACAGTGTTAAAAGCTGTTTGGGTTAAAGACTGAAGTTCAGATATAGAGCTGGCAGAGCATATGATTGTAGAATCATCAGCATATTGTATACAGGTGGTTAGAGGAATGGCTATTTGAAGGTCATTGATGAATAATGTGAATAGGAGCGGACCAAGAATGGATCCTTGAGGGACTCCTAGGGAAATGGGAAGGTGAGAAGATAGTTGATTGCCTCAAAGGACTGCTTGCTGTCTATTACTAAGGTAGGACTTAAACCAGAGAATTGCTTTGGTGTCAAGAGAGAAGGATGATAGAGTATTCAAGAGTAGGCGATGGTTAACCATATCAAAGGCTTTAGACAGGTCGAGAAAGAGTGCTGATGAGAGGCTGTATTATTGCGGTTAGAGTCCACTATGAGCTTCCACCCTCTCATGAAAGGAAAATTAAGCACGATAGTAGAAGGTATTAGGTACAGGACCCTTACAGAGGGGACTCAGATAAATAGTAATTCACTATGTGTATTTTGTTTTTTGTTCTGTGTGTGCTTCCCAGGTGAGATAGAATACTGAGAGGGAAGAAGAAGAAGAAGAAGAGAAGCAGATGGAGATGGTCAGTAAAGGAGGACATTTACAATTTGGTTACCAGGGTAAATGGGTATGAAGCTTAAGAGAATGACGTGACAGAATCTCAGGCCCTGAAAGGGAGGTGAGACTTTATGTTTTTGTTGATGAAGAGAGGGTGGAAGCTCATAGTGGACTCTAACCAGTGGGTGACCAAAGGGTAATGTCCTTATGGAGTAAAGTACAGATCAATATATTTATGTGTGAAAATGAATGTAAAATTGTCATATAGTGGAGAGATTATTCACTACACCTACCAGGGGTGTAATCAACATTGATATGGAGCAGGTACAACATAAATGTTAGTTCACTTGCTACTCTTCATGGGATGTGGTTAACCATACCAGTAAAGATTAAGGAGTTGATCCTGTTTGTGTTTAAACCTGTTACATAGAGGAAAGGTTATCCTCTAAGCCAGCTAACGGTGTATTGTATGTAGGTGAGAGTTATATTTCACAAACAAAAGATTAGGAGTCAGATGTGTTTTATATATGGCAACTGTACACTTGATATAGACGTCGCTATGTAAAACATAATTGTAGAAGTGCTCATTCAAGGTGACGTGCAGTGTTTTTCCATGACAGGGTAATATTTTTTTTTTTTTAAGTATAGCTCACAAATGTAATCTGTGTAGTTTCCATTGTTTTGGGGTATGGCAGTTTTCACTGTTGACTTATTAATGAGTAAAAGGTGAAAGATGTAGATGTGTTTTGTAATGTGTTATGTTTGCGGACAATCACATACATTATCCATGTAAAACATGAAAACGAGAGGCTACCTAGTTCAAATAAGATTAACACCACAAATTAAATGCCATGTGTACATTCATGCAGTAAACAAAATATTTAGGTACAAAAAGGTTGTGGTTGTACCATATTACAGGTGTGAGGCCTGGAAGAAAGGCTGGGGATTGAGTAGTGAGGAGAGAAATAGGTTGAGGTGAGGATTTCTATCCAGGAAGCAATACCCAAGTGGCTATTAAGATGGATGATCGGCAGATGCGTTGACATATCTTGTGGGAGCGGCCATGAAGGGAACATGGTTACTCCCTTGTAGTATGTCCAAAGAACCTTGGGGTCCAGATCCTGAAGAGCAGAGAGTAGGCCAGGGTAGTTGAAAGACAGGAATGTAGGAGGTATGACCATACACTGAGTAGTATTAAAAAAGAAAGGCTGGACGTTGTATACCTACAAGAGCTAAGTTTGTCAAAAGGAAAGAGATGTGGAAGATACAAAGAAAAGGTATAAATGGATGGGAATATATTGCATTCCAGGAAATAGTAAAAGAGGGACAGGAATACCATTGCAAGATGGAGAAGGTTGGTGTTGAGAGGAGAGTGTCACAAGGAAGCAGGTAGATGGGTTATGTTTACAGGTGCTTTGAGGTGATCTGTTATGGCTTATAGCCCATCAGAGATGAAGCAGAGGACATGATAGGTTGTGCAGATGTAATGGAAGGTTGAAGCACAGAGAAGATAGAGTGATATGGGCAGAGGTTTTAATGTCATGTTAGAGCAAAGCTTGGACATTCCCTATGAGATGAGAGAGTTCTCTGTGAAATGTCAGAAGAGTTTATGGAAATGTATGACATAGATAATTATGCCATATACATAGATAGAAAACTTGGGGAGGGTGAGGTAGTATAACTTTAGCAAACAGGAAGGTGAGTAGGCAGGTAGGTTGGATAAGATAAAAGTGGATGGAGAATCTTTATCTGATGTGGATACTGCTGACATATATGAAACAGTTATGTCATATCATTCTCTGGTTATAGTGTTATAGGTAGGGGCTAAGGTGGGATTGGAGAGGCAGAGGTGGAACTCAGGTAAGTGGAGAGGTGCAGAAGGGGTGGGGTGGTTACAGAAAATGGCTAGGGAGGAAGGTGAAATGAATAAATCAGAAAAAGTTGGGAGAGGTAGGACTTAAGGAGAAGGATGATATCAATGTTGCTTGGAGGGTAGAAGTCATGGTATGCAGTGGATGCCAGAAATAATGATGCCAGGTTGGATAGAGGAAATAGAGGTGGAGCAGATGCAGGAGCAGATTGACATGAATGAAGAAGAGAAGGAAGAAATAGAGGAAGAGTTGGTGAGTTAACAGGACAAGATCAAGGAGCTGCAGGAAGAAGAATAAATATAGGAAAGATACGAGTTAAAAAGAGAACTAAAGGAGGAATATGAAATTGTTAGTGTAGTGTTATAGCAAAGCTTGGACAGAGTTCACTGTGAAATGTCAGAGTTTATGGAAATGTATGAAATTGATAACTATGCTAGATATGTGGATAGAAAAATTGGAGAGGTTGAGGTAGCTGGAGCAGAAATGGAGTGACGTAGGAAGACTGCTAAGAATAAAGACATAAGAGAGGATGTTAAGACATTGTACAAAAAAAGTATGCACAGTGAGAGTTTGGTAAGGGGAAAATTGAGAAATGGGATGGGGCAGAACTTGGGGAAGAAAATAGAAAAGATATGCATAAACTGGTGAATGCGGGAGAGGTGGTAGCAGGGAATGGGCATATGAAGACTGATAAAGCAGGTGGGTCAAGATAGATGTTCTTCGTCTCACATTGCTGCAGTCATAACCATTGGGTAGTCTGCTGTCCTCGGTCGGCCCGAATACCAAAGAGCTAGGCTGGCGTCGGTCATTGTCGCCCAGAACTGATGTCAGTACGTATTGGTACTTAAGCGCATGACCGACGCCATATCCCCAGTCTTTCTTGCTGCGTGGTCCGAAGCAGAAGCAGCGTTTGCAAGTGCCGTTCGGCGTTCTGAAATTTTCATATTTCGAGTTTCAGACCAAAGACCAAGTTGAGCTAAGTACCCCATTGGGGAAATTTCTGTCTTTTCTTGCCTCAGTTATCCGGATGTCAGAAAAAGTTAATAATTGCATTTCTTGTGGGAAACAGATACCTCATAGGGACTATCATTCTTTCTGTATTCCTTGCTTGGGGCCTGAGCACGACGTGGTCGGGTGTCGCTTTTGCGCTAGATTTAATAAGCGCACCATTAAACGCAGATTAGACTGTGCCAGGCTTGTTTTTGGTAAGCGGTGTAACTATAACATGCTGTCGGATCCTCCGACGCCCGCTACTGCTAAAAAGCGCAAAGATAAATCTTTGAGGTCTAAACCGGATGAGTCGTCCATTGCGGACGCCGGTTCTTCGGAGCCTCCGGTTGAATCTGTGGATCCAGCCGAGGTTTCGGCTGAATCCCAGGGGGAACCTTTACTTTTACAGGCGTTGGCTTCTTCAGAGTTAGGCCCAGCTGAGGGTGCTTCCCAGGTATCAGTGGTGCCATCTTTGCAAAAGGTTGTTAGGCCTTCTACTTCAGTGGCTAAAGGCCATTCTAAGGCTAAATCTGGTTCTGTGGGCCCTGGTCATACTTCCGGCTCTCCTACCCCTGTCTCAAAGAAGCATATGTTGAAAATGGCAGAGGATTTGATTACTTTAATCAGGGGTTCTATGCCCCCCCCAGAGAAGAGGCCTAGGGTGGAGCCAGAGTTAGAGGGGATGGAGCATTCTTCAGACTACTCTGACTCTTCAGCTGAAGAAATTCGAGATTTCCCTTCCTATTCAGATTCGGAGGCAGAGGACTCCTGTCCTTCTGCTTCTCCTCCAGAGGATTTTTCTTTTTCTGAAACTTTACATTCCATGAGGGAACATTTCAAGTGGGAAGGTCAGGATTTCTCTGACTCTCGGAAAAGGCTTAGGGAATTTTTGTTTCTGCCTCAACATAGGCCCCTGGCTATTCCTCCTGTTTTAGATGTTGTTCAGGATGTTTTTTCTGAGTCTTCCCTTAACCCTGATTCTTTGCCTCCTGCCCCTGTTAAGCCAGATAGGTACTACAGAGTTCCAGAGGCACATAAGTATTTGTATAAGAGTCCTAGAGCTGACCCAGAAACTATTATTCAAGGTCCGAAGGGTGTTAGGGCTTCGGTGGCTAAGAATCCTGTTCCTGTGGATAAAGATTCTAGAGCGTTAGATAGGTGGGGGAAAAAAAGTGTACACCTCCTCTACGTTAGCTATGAGGGCTTTGAATTGCCAATTTCATATGCTGAAGTATCAGAATTTTTTGTTAAGCCAATTGAAGGCTAAAGTGGATGCCTTATCTGAGGGTATAGAGTGTAAGGAGCTCCAGGAGTTGGTACATGCATCAGATCAGGTTGGCGCACATTCTTTGCAGTGTGGTTTTGATGCCCTTCAGGCTTCTTCCAGGGTGGCTGCTACAGGGTCAGTAATTCGTAGACATGCCTGGCTTAAGGAGCAAAATTTGTCAGAGCATGTTAAAGCTCGGATTTTGGATGCTCCTCTGCAATCTGAAGTACTTTTTGGTCCTCCTGTGGAATCAGTTTTGAAAAAGATGGAAGATAAGGCTAAGTCTATGCAGGCGGTCAAGGATTTTATGCAGGTGCAGCCCCCTAAGTTTAGTAGGAATTGGCCTGCTAGAGGATGGTCTTACCCTTCATCAGATTATCAGTCTAAGGGCAGGTCTAGACGTGGTAGAGGCAGGACTCACGCTCAGGGTTCTTTCAGACCTAGGACTTGGAGTTCTCCTGCTCAGTTCTCTGGTGAGGGCAGGGGTCAGTCCTTTCGTAAACAGACCCAATGACATGTGTCTTCCGCTGCCAGACCCTTCTTTACTGGCAGCTCCTCTAGGAGGAAGGTTGGGACTTTTTCATCAAAACTGGCATTTGGTCACCCAGGACAAATGGGTGTTGGATATTATAAATCTAGGTTACAAGTTTTATTTTCACACTTTTCCTCCGTTCCGAGGCATGCCGGATGTGCCTCCTCAACAAAGGCGAGAGGCTCAGGAGCAAATTTCCTTGCTTTCAAAGATGAGGGCAATTCAGGTGGTCCCTCCGTCAGAGGTGGGCCTAGGGTTTTATTCCCGTCTATTCCTAGTGCCAAAGAAAGGAAACACTTGGAGGCCGATTCTGGATTTGTCCATTCTCAATACCTACCTAGATATTCCAAAGTTCAAGATGTTAACTCTACAACAACTTCTGCCCATGCTAGGCAAAGATCATTGGATGGTGACCCTGGATCTCAAAGAGGCCTATCTTCACATACCTATCAGGCCCAGTTGCAGGAGATTCCTGAGGTTTCGGACTGGTACTTCTCATTATCAGTTCTCTGCATTGCCCTTTAGTTTATCTACTGCGCCCAGGGTATTCACAAAGGTTCTGGCTCCTGTAATAGCCTTCTTCAGACAGAGGGAATACAAATTTATCCTTATCTGGACGATTGCCTGATTCTTGCTCAAAACAAAGACAAGTTACTACAGCATCTTCAGTATGTAATGGCAGTTTTAAGGTGCCTAGGGTATTCTGTGAACGAAATAAAGTCCAGTCTAGTGCCCTCTCAGGACATGTGCTTTCTGGGTGTGAGACTGAATACAGCTTCTCAGATGGCATTTCTGACCCCGGACAAACAAAGATCTCTTCATCTGTACTTCCAGCAATTATCAACAATGTCCAGGCTGACTGCAAGGACAGTCCTTCAAGCCTTGGGGTTCATGGCATCTTGCATTCTAGTACTTCCCAATGCCAAACTGCATATGAGGAAGCTACAATGGTATCTCAAAAGTGTGTGGACTCAACACTGCCACGGTTTGGACAAAGTAGTTCGGATTTTACCTTGCATCCAGAAGGAATTCTTGTGGTGGGCTCAGGAATGTCACCTAAACAAGGGACTCTCTGTGTCTCAACCAGAGGCAAGTCAGATTCTAACGATGGATGCCTCGGATTTGGCTTGGGGAGCACACTTCAATGGGAAATGGATACAAGACATGTGGCCTCCCAGACTTCTACATTTGCATATCAACATGAAGGAAATGTTAGCAGTCCAATTTGCCTTGATGGCCTTCAAGGACCTACTTCAGCCGGGACAGGTGTTGATTCGAACAGACAACACAACAGTCATGTGGTACATCAACAAGCAGGAGGAACCCATTCTTATCCCCTTTGCAGACAAGCAATGATATTGTGGGAGACTGCTCTAAGTTTACACATCAATCTTCAAGCACGGTTCCTGCCAGGGGCACTGAATTCACTAGCAGATGTATTGAGCAGGCAAATTGTGGATCCCCACGAGTGGAAACTGGATCCTCAGGTTTTCAAACAGTTGACAGTGGCTTGGGGAACTCCAGACATAGATCTGTTCGCTTCTCCACTAAATTTCCAACTGCCAAAATTTTGCACAAAGATGTTTCACCCAAATGCTTGGAAAGTGGATGCTCTATCTTTCAGTTGGAACAACCTTCATGTTTATGCTTTTCCTCCTCTGCCTCTTCTCCCCAAAGTACTCTTGAAAGCCAGATGGGACAAACCTTGCATGATTCTAATAGCACCAGATTGGCCACGTCAGCATTGGTATCCTCTGCTGAGGAGTTTAATTCAGGAGCCTCCTTGGCCTTTGCCTCAGATTCCTCATCTACTATCCCAGTCAAACACTCACTTACTCAATGTCAGAGTGCAGTCCCTGCATCTAGCTGCCTGGCATATTCTGTAATGGAGCCGGTAGGGTCTCAGCTTCCTCAACAGGTTTTGAATGTCATTTTGGAAGCAAGGCGGCCTAGTACTCGAAAGGTTTATGCGGATAAATGGAAGAGATTTTTTTCTTTGGAGCACAACAAAGGGCTTTGATGTTTCAGTGCCTAATTTGAGTTTTGCACTACAGTATCTTACTGAGTTACTGGACAAGGGTTTGTCCTTCTCTTCTGTGAAGGTTCATGCTGCAGCCATTTCTGCTCACTATGATTGTGACCCTCTTATTTTCTCAACCTTTGTTCAAACAATTTTTTAGAGGGGCAAAGAATATAAGACCCCCACGCAGAGCTCCTACTCCTTCATGGGATCTCAATTTTGTTTTGGAGAAACTTACTTTACCTCCTTTTGAACCTGCAGCTACATCTGACTTGAAGTTTTTGTCTTGGAAGACTGCTTTTTTGTTGGCCATTACTTCTGCTAGGAGGGTATCTGAATTGCAGGCACTCATGGCAGTTGAACCCTTCCTGATTTTTCATAAGGATAGGGTATCCCTGCGTACTAACCCTACCTTTATGCCTAAAGTGATTTCTAATGTGGCCTTGAACCAGTCTATTCATTTGCCTACTTTTTATGCTGATCCCCAAAATAGGGGGGAAAAAGTCTTGCATTCTTTGGATATCCACAGACAGCTACGCTATTATTTGAGCAGAACTAAGGAGTTCAGGCAGACTCAACAGTTATTTGTTTCCTTTGCTTTGGGTTCACAAGGGAAAGCTGTTTCAAAGCAGACTATTTCTAAGTGGATTGGTCAATGTATTGCTTTTTGTTATTCTTATCATGGGAAGGATGTTCCTGCTGGAATCAGGCCTCATTCTACTAGGGCTACTGCCACATCTACTGCTTTTTTGAGGGGGGTAGCTACTAAGGATATTTTGGAGGCAGCTACTTGGAGTTCTGTACACACCTTTACTAAGCATTACCATCTCCCTCTTTATTCCAAGTCCAGGGCTGGGTTTGCTACTGCAGTTTTACAAGGTATGTTAGCAGCTCCTAATGCTATTTAGTTTGCCAGCCTCCCTTTTCCTTTGCTTTGGGATTCTACCCACAGGTTATGACTGCAGCAATGTGAGACGAAGAACATAGTACAGTTTTGTACCTACCATAAATGTAGATGTTCGAGGATCTACATTGCTGCAGTCCTATTTTCCCTCCCTCCTTCCCCACTATAATTTGTAGGGGCTGTGTTTCTTTTGGGGTATTTACTTTTTTGGCTCTGGCCTTTCTTTTATAGGCCTTCTGACATCTGGGGCAAGAAAGACTGAGGATATGGCGTCGGTCATGCGCTTAAGTACCAATACGTACTGACGTCAGTTCTGGGTGACAATGACCGACGCCAGCCTAGCTCTTTGGTATTCGGGCCGACCGAGGACAGCGGACTACCCAATGGTTATGACTGCAGCAATGTAGATCCTCGAACATCTACATTTATGGTAGGTACAAAACTGTACTTTTTCCCAATTGATTGTTATAAGAGCAAGATGGGAAATGGAGTTGTACAAACTTGTTTGCAGATGACTGGAGGTCTGCTGTTGCTTGAAGATGTTGAGGGGATGTTGCCTTAGGTGCTGCAAATTTTAGAAGATCTTGGAAATGGATCAGGCCTAGAGTAACACCCCAATAAATCCTTAGTAATAATGATAGGAGAATGGGTACAATCTCCTGTAGGGTTGCCATGGTGAAAAGGTGAGGTGGCGGGGGTATTTACGATTGAAAGTATATTCAACAATCATAGAGAACAGTAGGAAAAAAAACTCAGAGAAGTTGAGACATCCTAAAAGTAGTGCTGAGCAAATGGACCAGAAGATGAAGACACTGCTTGGGAGAGTAGAACTGACAAGAGTAATAGTGCTATATGGGGCAATTTGCACATTAATGGCAGGTGAAATACAACAGGTATGCAACAGGTTTGTTTGGGGAGGAAGAAGTAGGGTCAGTAAGAGTGAGGACCAAAAAGGTGTAGGAGGCAGAGGCATGCCTGACTTTAAGGGGCATGTTAGGGAAGTGGACATTACACAAAGATTGAGAGGACTGAAGAATGATAAGGTTAGATGGACGGTTTCAGAAGAGAATGAAAATTCCTGGGGGGTGGGGTGGGTGGGTGGAACATCTCTAGAGAAGTAATGAAAGCAACAGAGGCAGGAATAAGGATGTTTGTGGAAGAGGGTGTAAGAGTGAACATCCCAAAAGAGACTAGAATTGGAGACATACTGAATGAGACATATGCAAGAACAGGGGAAGAAAGGACAGTATATGCACTTCGAGCAGGTGAGATGAACTTTCGGGCTGAGAGCAGGAGACTAGCTGGCATATCAGGGAGTAATAAGATGTGTCCGTGTTTAGAGAAAGGACAAATGACAGACAGGTGAAAGGGGGGTGTTAGAGGAAGGGGAAGTATCTGGGAATACAGAGATATAGAAAAGGATGGATAGGTCAAATATATCATGGCTTGAAAGAGGAAGAGGAGGCAACAGACTTTAGGAAGCTTAGGGATTTAAGGACAATGTACCAACAATGAATAATTTTCTTATTAGCCTGTTGTGGAATATTCAGTATACTGATAGACTTGTGACATAAGGGTTGAGTAACATGGAAGATTTTAAAAAATGCAACGTAATGTTTATTTTAAAAAGGATAAAACATTTAGGTGCTGAATAGGGGTAAAAGCCTAGATATTCACCAATTTGCATTATAATGATAAAACGTAAGCTAACGTTCAAGTGTTTAGACTTGCATATTAGAATGTGTTAGCCTAGGATACTGTTGTCATCAAATATATATATTAAGGAATTGTCTTAGAGTGAATCTAAGCATTTACTGTAGTTCCTCCAGAGGCAGTTTCAAGACAGGTGATTTGAGCGGAGCTAAGGAACACATAAGGACAGACTTGAATAAAGTAGATACTCTGAGAACTTGGAGTACACTGTCAACGAAAAATACAGACTAGTTATTCAGATTGCATCATTGGGAAGCAAGAACACATCGTCTAGTAACATCTTAAACATTTGCATTATTTTCCTGTGGGATCAGTAATATTGCATTCAGTTGGAATAATTGCATCTCATTTAGTAATATGTGATTATTCAATCCAAAAATATTTAAGGCCTCAGGAGGTCAGTAGCCAAAGAAAATGACATTCCCAAGTCGCAAAGTACAAAAAGCAAGAGAAGTCACCCCAATGTGGAGACAAGATTCACACCCCCAACCTACTTATACCAATTCTGAGGTTAGGCAGACTCAGAGCTGTGGAAACAAGTAAGGAAAACACAACACTCACTTCTCTCTCTTTTGTGACTCTAGCTGCCTTAACAGGATGCCATCGATCTTTTAGGTTAGACTTTCAGAGCACCGATCCCCTATTTTGTGGTAAACTGTAGGGCAACACATGGTCAAACCACTGCCCTGACTGGTACATAGAGACAGGAAGAAGGACAAACAAACAATAAAATAATCATTTTTAAATGTTAGCCATCAAAAGCAATGTAAAGAATTAAATGTTTGTCATTTAGAGCACATAGATGTGGAAATGGTTTATAATTCGGAGGAATGCGTCAGCAAGTACATACACACGGAGCAATCATTATAAAGCTTTAACATTCATTATATTAATATTAGACCTAAAGTAGACTCAAGGAAGTATAACTGAAGGAATATGTGGTCCTGTTAATCTAAAAGCCTCGCTTTTATATAAATCCATTAGCTGAGTGGATTTAAAATCATATTCAGTTTCTGTCTTTTTGTATAAGTTTTTAACTACTTTTTTGGTAGCAAATTTATGAGCAGCTTAATTAATTCTACTACACACATTCTAATTTTTTATTTATTCATTTTGAACTTTCAAGGTGCAAATTTTCTTTAAAGTAGATCCTTTAAAATAATAATAATAATAAAAAAATGACAGTTGCATTGCTGTTTGGTTTTGCAGCCGAAACCTCATACCCGAGTACTGTTGTTCCAGTTCAAAACTGCCCTTTGCAGTCACCTTGTTCTCATCTAACTAGTCCTGCATTACAGCATTCCCCTTGTCCTACATTTCAGCAGCAACAAAAGTACAGTTATGAATCCTGCAGTGTTTGCCACTGTTCTTTTTCAGGCTGCTTGTCTAACCTCCTTCATCTGACATTAAAGACAGGCGTGTGTAATCAGTAGCAGCAATTTGCAGTTTACTAACAGTCTGTTTTTTTCATTCTGCATTTGTTGTTTTCCAACCATTGTAAAGTCATCTGCTAGACTGAAGCAGTAGCAGCTGTTCCCTTTGTTTCCAATAAGTATTTACACATATACCTACCTACTAGACTATCTATGAGGCAATTGCTTGGCAGCAGTGTCATGATAAGGGATCTAAAAATCCCAGCCTTTTCCTGCTAAACGTTACCCAGTTCTGTAGCCTGCTTGTCCTACAGTCAAATGCTGTCCTTTTTAATTAGATTGTATTTACTGATGACTCATATGCAGTTATTTTAATGTTTTTGAGTTGTTGCAGTATTCTGTGAAGCAGTTTAAGTGCCATGTACAACAATGGTCTCTTTCTATTACAAATGAACTTGCATGTAGTTCATTCAGTTTCTGCAGGACTGTGTTTGGACAACTGAAAACAAAATGAAGGAATGCAATCTGTTTCACTATGTATTTCATATACAGAATAAGGGAGGATATTGTGTGTGTCTGTGTGTGTGTGTGTGTGTGTGTGTGTGTGTGTGTGTGTGTGTGTGTGTGTGTGTGTGTACCCTGATTTTGAAGCTGTGGACTCAGGTTTCATGATTTAATACCAACAGGCTTTATAACAAGCCTTTAGATTTCAAAACAAGTATCCCAAATGCTGTAGCAACTGGTATGAATTAGACCAAAAACGTGTAAGCCTTTCTTAACAGATACATGTTATATTTTGAACTTTGTAACTACAAGATTCAGTATATAAGAGCAGTACCAATACTCATTAAACTGGTACATAGTTTCCACTGTATGAAAATGAACAGTATAGAAAAACAGCTTGTATTTTACTGCAGCACTTTTCTTGCTGTCTATCAAAATAGATTTAGGAGGAGCGACTGATCAGATATGAAGCACATTACTTTACAACAAGGGCAAATAAGTTTTAGCACTTCAAAATGTTAATATGCTCCTCTAAATATAGAAGTATTTCTGCCATGTGGATGGTATAACTTAGCATACACTGAAAAACGGACTGAAAGTATTTAAGTCTTTTTTTGTGGTCGTTATTTTTGTGCTGTTGTGATTTAAGATTAGTCAGGTCAGATATATAACATTAACTGTGTGACTGCTGTGGAGAAGATTTAGTGCAGAACAGAGGAACTATCTGATAATTGTTACTAGTATAGCAAATGTTGAAAATATTACAACTGGCGGACCGAAAGATCTAAGCAATTGATTTTGAAAGAGCATCACTTTAGTCTTTTGAAACATAGTGCTTTTGGATTATTACACTGACGACTTTTAATTGATCCATGCATATCAGGAAGAACCTCTAAACACTCAAGGACTGCATCTGTGTTTAGTCATACTGCAGCCTGGGACAGTGAATACAAAACCTCACTATTCTGTACTATATTGTTCCTGCAATGTTACTATGACATTCTCGTAGCACTCCAAAAATGTGAGTGGTACAGTCTTTTGAATGTAGATAGTAAGCTGTTTTAAAATTTTGCTAGGTCCTGTTTAATATTTCTGAAGAAACAGATTCTGAAAACTAACTTCTGTTAAGTAAGCTTACAGTCATATCCAGATGGAGATTGCTCTCACAGTCACTTATGCAGGAAAGTGTAGCAGTTAGTCATTCACAAGAAGGAACCCTACTTTCATAAAAGTAACATATTGTAATCATATCGTTAGAGGGTTACAGCTTTTCCCACCCACTGTAATGGTTTATTTTTGATCTCCGATTCACCTTCATTTTGCACCCAAAATTGCTGTGATCATGTGATAATGGAGACAACTACAGCAGTAGTATACAGATGTCTGCTAAGGATTGCTTGTCCTGGCTCCATTTGTTTATGTGAGATTCCTATATGCTAGCACTTTTATTAAAATGTTCACTAGTTAGAAATAAGTCAGGCTGCATATGGTATAACATTCATAGGCAGTTATTTTAGTTTATTTTGTTGATGGTTTCAGCTAGACATGGAATAGAAGGGCATGAGTAAATGTAATATATATTTAGTTTACAGTAGCTATTTATCCAGCACATTTCTGGGAGGTGAACAAAAGCAGAATGACTAACAAAAGCTACTGAGATATGAGATAACATGCAGATTCAGAAGGATATCGACTGGAGGTCAGTAGTGTCTATGGAACACTAGGTAGTACACTCACCGTTGGCATCAAAGGGGAGTGTCTGTGGAACAGTAGGTAGTACTCTCACTTTTAATGCCAGACAACTATGTGTTCTATCCCATACCTGCTGCTTGACTCATGTTCTAGGATGCACCCTGTAGTGAAGTATAAGCTGCACTTCTGAGGTGCCTTATTTTAGATGAAACATCAAAGGAAGGTCCCATCTGCCTGAGCTGTGTTGGGTGGATGTAAAAGATCCCATGACACTGCTCGGAGAAAAAAATGCATTTTATTAATGCTTTCTTCAAAATATACATTACTTATTTTTCCTTGTCTTATTTCAGTTCTACAGTCTTCACACAGTACAAATTCATATAGTTTTGATAGCTTTATTTCATATTTTCATTTTACTGTTAAATCTTTTCCAAATACAGTACTTCTTATAAACTATCTACTTTATTCCATGTTTTATTGAACAGTACATTTCTCGTCCATATGTACCATAGGCATACTAAAATTTCAGTAGTCTTCCTTTTTTTAGTCCATTTTCTAGCATGTACTGTATTTCCATGTATGTTCTTCCTAAATGCTTTATCTTTATTCTTTTTACAAAATCTTGTATTATTTTCATTTCAAGCTCTATCTCCCCACATCACATCACCTACTTAGATGTACCTCATGGATCCATCTGTGGCCCATTACTATTCAATGTCGTCATCAATATCTTACATAGATCCTCCTGTGAAGGCACTCTAATCCATTATGCAAATGACTCCACTGTCATCTGCGTATCGACACATTAACTCATCTACAATACATAACACAACAACTCTTTCATAGAAACATGGCTGAACTCCTACCAACCCCTCTCCGAGAAAAAAAAAAAAAACAAAGCTCCTTCTCTTCAAACACAAACACCATAGCTCCAACAAAACAAACTTCAAGATCTTTTCATCCAACAATGCTGAAAATGGTTTAGGGTACCAAACTACTAGGTATCACAATTGACGATAATCTCAAGTTTGACCTACACATACAAAACAATATTAAAAAAACACCAAAAACTAAGCATGCTATATAAGAATAAAAACTTCCTCACAGCAGCTACCAAAATCACCCTGGCCAAAACTTACCTCTTGCCCTCAGTGTTATATGGGGCTCCAATTCTAACTAACTTACTTACAGACCTTCCTAACAAAAAAGTTAGAAAGTTGTTATAACAAAATTGCCAAATTTACCATAAAAGCAACCTAACTCATCACTGTAAAGCCCGACATTCCCTAAGATGGCTTGAACTCCCCCTCCATCTCCAATACATACAGCTTACTACAGTATACAGAATCATTCACAACCCACTACGTTATCCTCCTCTTAGCCCATTAGTCAACTTTTATATCCGAAATAAACATCTCAGATCTGAAGACAAACATGTCATCACAACTTATAAACCTAACAAAACCTCAGGCCTAGGCCTTTACTCCTGCTCTGTGGCAAAACTATGGAACTCCCTTCCTTTAACTATCAAAACTGCTACTAACCTGCACTCCTTTAAAACCTCTATAAAAGAATACTTCAACAAAGCTTGGATTTGCTCCTGTATGAGCCCAGGCAGAGGTACTGTTGTACCTTTTTCTACCTCTGCTCTCTCTATCCCTACTACTAACTTACCCTACCCTCCCTTGCTCTACAAATTCTCTTAGCCCATTAGTCAACTTTTATATCCGAAATAAACATCTCAGATCTGAAGACAAACATGTCCTCACAACTTATAAACCTAACAAAACCTCAGGCCTAGGCCTTTACTCCTGCTCTGTGGCAAAACTATGGAACTCCCTTCCTTTAACTATCAAAACTGCTACTAACCTGCACTCCTTTAAAACCTCTATAAAAGAATACTTCAACAAAGCTTGGATTTGCTCCTGTATGAGCCCAGGCAGAGGTACTGTTGTACCTTTTCTACCTCTGCTCTCTCTATCCCTACTACTAACTTACCCTACCCTCCCTTGCTCTACAAATTCTCTTAGCCCATTAGTCAACTTTTATATCCAAAATAAACATCTCAGATCTGAAGACAAACATGTCCTCACAACTTATAAACCTAACAAAACCTCAGGCCTAGGCCTTTACTCCTGCTCTGTGGCAAAACTATGGAACTCCCTTCCTTTAACTATCAAAACTGCTACTAACCTGCACTCCTTTAAAACCTCTATAAAAGAATACTTCAACAAAGCTTGGATTTGCTCCTGTATGAGCCCAGGCAGAGGTACTGTTGTACCTTTTTCTACCTCTGCTCTCTCTATCCCTACTACTAACTTACCCTACCCTCCCTTGCTCTACAAATTCTCCCCTGAGGTTACACTTATACCTTTTCCATGTATATTCCTACTATCCTGTCTATCACACCCTTCCCATGTCTACGTGTACTTTCCTATGCGTTCACCAATATAATCTGTTATTTCATGACCTCTAGATTATTAATAATCATTTTGATAATCATCTATTATGTAAATAATGCTGCATCTTCCTATTATCAGGCTTTCCATATAATTTATCCTTGAACACTATGACTTTATTATGTTTGTTGAGCTTTTATTCTGACAAACTAATGTGTAGTTTTTCAAATGTTATGCTTTAATGTTATGCTTTAATGTTATGACTTTATTATATCTACTGAGTTCTCATTCTGTCAAACTAATGTGTTGCTTTCATATTTGAACTTCAATGTTATAACTTTATTATGTCTGTCTAGTTTTTCATTTTGTTAACCATATGTATCTGGAGCATTTCTCCCTGGGCCTCCGCTGAAAATGGGTACCTCATGACCCAGTTGGACTTTGCAGGTAAACAAATGCCAAATAAATAAATATACTATAGTGCTGCTAATTATTGTGAAATCACTTTAACTCACATATTATCTTGCTTGGTTTTATATTCCATTTCTGCCTTTACAGGCTACTTTATATAAGCTAATCTCATATCATATATTGTATAATGCAAAATCCCAAGGTGTATTATTTTGTGTTTTCCCATCTCATCCTTCTGTGCTTTGGGTGGCACAGTAGTGCAGCAGATAGCGTTGCTGCCTCACAGCAAGAGGTTCTCTGGTTTGATTCTTGACTGGGGTGCCTTCTGTGTAGAGTCTGCATGTCTTCACTATGTTCAAGTGGGTTTCTTCAGGGTGCTCTGGTTTCCTCCCATATTCCAAAGACATGCAGTAGGTGGACTAGATGCTCTAAATTGGTGATAGGTGTGTGTGCATGCAAGTGTGTGGTATGAAAGACCAGCCACAGCAGGACTAGACACCTGGTGCTTTGAACTTTTGCTCTAGGTGATTGTTACTGTTAAAGTGACACCTTGACCCCATTTGGGAAAAACAGGTTCTGGATGGGTGGATGGATCCTTCTGTGCATTGACTTTTTATGTCTTGTTTCTATGTTGCCATATAGATATTTCATACAATTCCATCATAGCATCCTTGATAGTTTTGTTTTTCCTTCAGTCTTCTAACTCTAATTCCACTCTGCATCTTTTTATCATCTAACAGAGTCTAGTTTTACCTCTTTTTTCATAGTTTGCCTTAACTCCCATTATTTTCTGTATTTATCATATTTATTTGCCATGTCCTTTTTGTCCGTCTTGTTTTCTTCTTTTTTCCCAAACTTTAAACGAACATTTCTGTCAGAACTGTGAAGTAGAAACAACTAGGTTTGCCATTCTTATTCCTCCTTTGTCCTCGTCTGTATATACGAGTCCTCAGTAGATAACATTCTTTCTGCTTCCCCAGGTACACATAAGAATACACTTATTAATCTTAGTAGGTATCTTTCAGGTCTGGGGTATACCCCGCCATATAAATTGTTTTAGGTAGCACAAATGTTTTAGCCATGTGTATCTTTGCCTAAAATACTTGATGTTCATCGTGCATACAGCTGCAGTCATAACAGATGGGTTCTCCTGCCGCCAGGCGGGTCCTCGGTCGGCCGAATTCCAAAGTCTAGGTCTGGCGTCGGTTGTCGTCGCTTTCTTTCCTGACGTCAGTGCGACAGGGGTATATAAGACACAGCCGACGCCATTTTCTTCAGTCTTTTTTGCCGCGCGGTGCCCGAAGCAGAAGCAGTTCGCAAGTGCCGGTCGGCCTACTCCTGAAATTAAGAAAATTTGGAAACCGAAGTCTTCTTTAAAGCTAAGTACCCCGTTGGGGAAACTTTTCTTGCCTCAGACCAATGTCAGACAAAGTTAACAATTGTATTTCTTGTGGGAAGCAAATACCGCATAAGGATTTCCATTCCCTCTGTATACCTTGTTTAGGCCCAGACCACGACGTCTCGGGCTGTCGCTTTTGTGCTACTTTCAATAAACGCACTATTAAGCGTCAGGCGGAGTTCGCCCAGCACTTTTTTGGTAAAGCTTTTGATTGTAAAATGTCGTCGGAGACTCCGACTACCATTTTGTCCAAAAAACGCAAGGACAAAGACCGACACGCGAGGTCCGCGGCCTCCACTGACACCACACCAAAACCGGCTACACGTGGTCCGGTTCTCAGCGAGGCGCCTATGCAGCCCCTGACTACCGACGACACTTCTCTGGCGGTGTCTTCTGTACCCGAGACCGCAGGTACCTCGGCCCATACCCTGACTACAGCTACTGAAGCCACTGTGAGTGTTGAGCCTCTTAATGTGGACAGGTCCACTTCCACCCATGGTGTCTTCAGACCCTCATCTTCCTTTTCCATAAAGGCCTTTACTAAGTCCAAATCAGCCATGCATCCCAAGAGGCCTGTTGCACAGGGCCCATCTCTAGGCCCTATGCCTAAAAAGCAGATGCTCAAAATGGCTGAGGATTTAATTACTCTTATCAGGGGTTCCCAACCCCCTCCGGATAAGAGACCCAGAGTGGAGGAAGATTCTCCCTCTTCTGACCAGGGCTCCATTATTTCAGAACATTCTGATGAAGAGGAGCACTCGTACTCTCCCTTTGAAGATTCTGATGCAGAGCAGTCCATTCCTTCTGTATCTCCCCCAGAGGATTTTTCTTTCGGGGAAACCTTGCATATCTTGAGGGAACACTTCCATTGGGAAGGCCAATATTTTTCAGATTCCAAGAAAAGACTTAGGGAATTTCTTTTGCTACCTCAGCACAGACCTCTGGCGATACCTCCTGTCCTGGACATACTTGATGATGTTTACTCGGAGGCTTGCCTTAATCCGGATTCCCTGCATCCTGCCCTAGTCAAGCCTGATAGGTACTACAGAGTTCCTAACTCACACCAATTTCTTTACAAAAGCCATAATGCTGACCCTGAAACCATTTCTCAAGGTCCCAAGGGAATGAAGGCCTCTAATGCTAAGAATCCATTACCTTCCGAAAGAGAGTCTAGATCCTTAGAAAGGTGGGGAAAAAAGGTATATACCTCGGCCACCCTAGCCATGAGGGCCTTAAATTGTCAGTTCCATATGCTTAAATATCAGCAGTTTCTGTTATCACAATTAAGGAATAAAATGTCACAACCTGAACAACCAGATTTGAAGGAGCTGCAGGATATGATGCATAGTGCAGAACAAGTGGGTAAACACACATTACAATATGGCTATGATGCTCTAGAGGCCTCAAGTAGAGCTGCTGTTACAGGATTAGTCATTCGTAGACATGCCTGGCTTAGGGAACAAACCTTGCCTGATCATGTTAAAGCTAAACTACTAGATGCTCCTTTACAAAAGGATGTATTATTTGGTACTAATGCTGAGGAGATACTACGGAAAATGGAAGAAAAAGCTAAATCTATGCAAACTGTCAAAGCCTTTCTACAGGTACAACCACCATGTTTTAGCAGAAATTGGCCTTCAGAAAACTGGTCCTTTCCAGCCACGGACAAGCCCCAAAGAGGTAGATACAGGCGCACAAGGGGCAGAGGACAATCTCAAGGATCATATAGAGGCAGACAATGGCAAACTCCAGCACCAAGAGGTGGCGAAGACAGTGCACAACAATACAGGAAACAAACCCAATGACTTTCCCCTTTGCATGCCAAGCAAGTCTCAACTGGCAGCACCCTTGGGAGGAAAACTGACATTATTTTCAAAAAAATGGCATATTATCACAACAGACAAATGGATCCTGGACATTATAAACAGAGGCTACAGATTTAATTTTCACACACTTCCAAAAATGAGAGGCATGCCAAACCTGCCACACAATCAAAGGGCAGAGGCTCAAATACAAATTTTAAAGCTCATGGACATGAAAGCTATTCAAGAGGTACCTACTCACGAACAAGGTCAAGGTTTTTATTCCAGACTATTCCTGGTACCAAGGAAGGGAACCGATTGGAGACCCATTTTGGACCTATCCATCCTAAACACATATTTACTCGTACCAAAATTCAAGATGCTCACCTTACAGCAGCTTCTTCCCATGCTGGGCAAGGAGTCTTGGCTGGTAACATTGGACCTCAAGGAGGCATACCTGCATGTCCCAATCAGACAAAACTGCAGAAGATACCTCAGATTTCTTGCAGGTTCAATCCACTATCAATTCTCTGGATTGCCCTTTGGCTTATCTACTGCGCCCAGAGTATTCACGAAATGCCTGGCATCAGTAATTGCCTACTGCAGACTTCAAGGGATACAAATTTACCCTTATTTGGACGATTGCCTGATCCAAGCGGACAGCAAACACATACTTCTGGAACATCTGGCTTATGTAACACGGTTATTGAATTCTCTGGGATACACAGTCAACAAAGAGAAATCCAGGCTAACACCATCTCAGAAAATAATTTTCCTGGGTGTCAACTTGGACACAAACACCCAGATGGCCTATCTTTCGCCAGAAAAACAGGGGCAACTAACTCAGTACTTCAAAATACTAGCAAATTGTACCAGGCTAACTGCAAGGAAAATCCTGCAGGCTCTGGGCTTCATGGCATCTTGCATTCTTCTAATCCCATGTGCAAAGTTGCATATGAGGAAACTTCAATGGTACCTAAAAAACCTATGGTCTTAACACAGCCACAGTTTGGAAACAATAATACCACTAATCCCATGTTTGCAAAAGGAATTTCTGTGGTGGGCCCAAGCATGCCAAACAAATACAGGTCTACCATTCTGCAAGCCTCAAGCAAATCAAGTCATCACAACAGACGCTTCAGACTACGCCTGGGGGGCACACATGACAGACAGGTGCATTCAGGGCAAATGGTCCCAAAAGGAAAAGCACCTTCACATCAATCAAAAGGAAATGCTAGCAGTGATAAATGCAATTACAGCTTTCAAGGACCTCCTGCATTCAGGGCAATTATTGATAAGAACAGACAACACCACAGTAATGTGGTACATAAACAAACAAGGAGGAACACATTCATACCCCCTGTGCAGGCTGGCCATGTCACTTTGGAACTTGGCTCTGGAATGGCAAATCGAACTTCAAGCACAGTACCTGCTAGGTTTGGAAAACACGCTGGCAGACAATCTAAGCAGAAATATGACAGACCCGCACGAATGGAAGTTGCATCCTCAAGTGTTTACAAAGATAATCCAAGCGTGGGGAAGGCCAGACATAGATCTCTTTGCCTCCCACAGGAATCATCAATTGACAAAATTCTGCTCAAGGACATTCCATTCAAAGGCCTGGAGAGTGGACGCCCTTTCTTTCAGTTGGGCAGCACGGACAGTTTACGCCTTCCCACCTTTGCCTCTTCTGCCCAAGGTGCTCTTGAAAGCAAGAGCAGACAGACCGAAGATGATACTGATCACTCCAGACTGGCCAAGACAGCACTGGTACCCACTCCTGAGGAGCCTAACACATACTCCTCCCTGGACCCTACCTCTAATGCCTCTTCTACTGACTCAGCACAGCTACAAAACTCTTCACAGTCAGCTGAAAACACTCAATCTGGCTGCATGGAAAATTCCTTAACACCACAACAGACCCTACTCTCCAAGGAGGTGCAGGATGTCATTTTGGAGGCTAGAAGGCCATCTACTAGAAAGGCTTACTCCGCAAAATGGAAACGGTTTTGCACTTGGAATGAGAAAAAAGGCCAGGATCCTAGAAAACTGAATTTACCTCAGATATTACAGTATCTAGCTGAGCTGTTGAACAGTGGACTTTCATTTTCCTCCATCAAAATCCATGCCTCAGCCATTTCTGCTGAATACAACACTGATCCACCATTATTCTCCCACCCACTCTTAAGACAGTTCCTCAGAGGGGCTAAGAATATAAGACCTCCAAGGAAACAACCAATACCAGCCTGGGATCTTAATTACATTCTAGAAAAATTAACATTGCCTCCCTTTGAACCAGCTGCCTCAACAGATTAGCAATATTTGTCCTGGAAAACAGCTTTCCTTCTGGCCATTACCTCAGCTCGTAGGGTTTCGGAACTACAAGCCCTCATGGCTGTGCAGCCCTTTCTCATCTTCCATCAGGACAGGGTTTCGCTTTGAACCAAACCAACCCGTCATTTATGCCTAAGGTAGTATCCAGGGTAGCTTTAAATCAGGCCATACACTTACCTACCTTTTACCCCAATCCTCAAAACAAAGGGGAAAGGCTGCTACATTCCTTAGACATCCATAGACAACTACGTTACTATTTGGACAGAACAAAGCCTTTCAGGAAATCAGAACAACTCTTTGTGTCCTATGCTGTAGGAGCTCAAGGGAAGCCAATTTCCAAACAGACTATTTCAAAATGGATAGGCCACTGCATACGGTTTTGTTACTCCTTTTATGGTAAATCTGTACCTGCAGGCATCAGACCCCACTCCACAAGGGCCACAGCTACCTCTGCAGCCTTCCTCAGAGGAGTCCCTACCAAAGATATTTTGGAGGCAGCCACTTGGAGTTCTGTGCATACCTTCTCCAAGCACTACCACCTACCATTATACTCCAAAGCTAGAGCAGGCTTTGCCACTGCTGTGTTGCAGGGCATTCTGGCTCCTCCCAGTTCCACCTAGTGCCTACCACCCTGTGCGTAGCTTTGGGATTCTACCCATCTGTTATGACTGCAGCTGTATGCACGATGAACATAGTACAGTTTTGTACCTACCATAAATGTAGATGTTCGAGTGCTAATACAGCTGCAGTCCAGGTTTCCCTCCCTCCTTCCCCTCTGGATACAGACCTAGTGGCTAACTCCTCATCTCACAACTTGATTGGGTTATCCTTCTGTGGTGTATTTGCTTGCAACTACTGGTTTTTGATTATATTGCAATGCATGATTATATATTATATATATATATATATATATATATATATATATATATTTTTTTTTATTATATATTTTGCCTTCCTTCTGGGGGCACCTGACATCTGGGGCAAGAAAGACTGAAGAAAATGGCGTCGGCTGTGTCTTATATACCCCTGTCGCACTGACGTCAGGAAAGAAAGCGACGACAACCGACGCCGGACCTAGACTTTGGAATTCGGCCGACCGAGGACCCGCCTGGCGGCAGGAGAACCCATCTGTTATGACTGCAGCTGTATTAGCACTCGAACATCTACATTTATGGTAGGTACAAAACTGTACTTTTTTCTTACACTATTTATCCCACTATCTGGCTATAAGATTGAAATAGCTCCCGTGTCTTCTTTTTCTCCTTTACTGTTACCCGCTCTTCCTTATCCAGTGTTTGAAAACAATCTTTATTCTATCCAGTAGGTTTTCTGGTGCTTTCATCTTGTGCTGTTTTCCATGGTCAAACTCAGATCTCTTTTAAATATCGCTTTAACTGCTTCTACAATTTCTGCTTTCTCTTTTTCTATTAATAGCAATGCAATATAATTTGCATGTGCTTGTATTATTAGGTATTCTTCCCTTTCCGCACTGCATAGATTGTACTGCATTGCATCCCTTTCTCTCATTTCTTACTAAACCATCTATATAGAAAGCAAAAGTGTAGTGCTTTTGAGACACATGCTTCCCTGCATATCCCTTTCTTTTATTTCTTTGCATGTGTATTCATTTGCAGTATGTTTACAGCATGAATATTCATACATTTCTTTGCATCAAATACTTATATCCTTAGTTGTATTTTCCCACTAACCTCCATAATGTCGTCTGTTTTACTGTATGAAAGGCCTTTGTTACAAATGTTTCTGTTTGTTCTTGCAAGATTTTTGGTTATATCCCTTCCTTCACTTGCAACTCCATCTTCTTCTCGTCATTTGTTATTGTTTCAGCATCATTATTATAATTCCTGAATGTGTGACCTGTATTTGTTTGTAGTGCCCCCTTTGCATATATAAATCTTATCCTTCTCTGGACAAACAAGCATCATCTAAGATGCATTTTATATATGCTTTGCTGCTGTCTTTTTCTTTCTTCTTTTTTTTTTTCGGGTAGTGTTATTTCACAAATAAAGTTCTTTGCCTATAGTGTTCATATTGCCAACTAAATATGGCATATAGGCTTCAAAACATTATTTTATGCTGAACACATTAGCTTTTGTATGTATGCTTTTCTGGGATGACACACATGCATGTACTTTTTTTTTTATTGTTAACATCTCCCCTAACTTCTTAAAATAACATGGACAATGTTGATATATATCCCACCAGCCACAGCAAACTGCATCTATCTTCATTTTTACAGCCTCTCTTGTACCTTATATAAATTGTTTTTACTTACCTGATTATGTGCATTTAATTCTAATTGTATTTTCTTTCTCTAGTTGTGTGTAAATCTTCACTCTCGCTTGATTTGTATTGTATAAGCTTTGAATTCCCATCTTAATAGACATAGTATTTTTTTTTTTAATTTGAATTTGAATTTTAATGACTATTAATTGTAACAAGCAAGATGTTTATTCTGTGGAGCTTTTCTTCCACAGGCTTGCTCTGAAAAAGGGCACTAGCTCAGTCGTACTTTCCCAGTCAACAAATGTCAAATAAATAATTAAATAAGTAATAAATAATTAACCACTTAACAGATTTCATTTTTTATTGCAGTGGTTATGCCTGAGTATTTTCTGTGGTAGGCTGGCATTTGAATGATGCCTATTGTATTCTTCAACGTATCTTACATATTGTAAACAAATTATGTGTGCTTCCTGTTACATACTTAATTTAAAATGCCTGTTCTTCCCTTCTTTGATTTCATGCCATTAACATATATGGTAAGAAGAAAGGAACTATGTTTTTTGGTGGCTGTTTGTCTTTTTGCCTTTTTTACTTGAGTTCATGTTTTCATTAATCTTTTTATTGTTGTTGTGTAATGCTTTCTTTTCGTATATATGCAATTTTCATTTTCTTCCTGTTCTATTTATTTCAAAAAGTATGTTGTCTTTAATTTCCTCTAGTTCTTATCTTCTCCCACTTCTCTAACTGTCATTTCTTCTGTTTTTGTCATGACTTTCCTGTTTTCTTACTGTTTTGCTAATGTCTCTATTTTCATTTCTCTGTAAATCTGCTTATTTTCTGATTTTGACATTCGAGCCAGCAGTGATCTTTAGCGCTACAACTACTTTCAATAGTGTATTTTCACAATATTTTCCCACACACCACATTTGCCACACTTATCTTTTGAAATACTGCATGTATGTGTCCTACTTGACCACAAAAACATCACTTACATTGGCCAGTGTACCTCACTGCACTTTTTCACACATAAAGCAAACAGTTTTAGGGATATGTACAGTTTATTTCTTTCTTTAGTGTTATTGTTACACCACCATGTATATTCTGTGTTTGTCTAGTATTTTTGCAGGTTCTGTTCGTATGCTACAGTAATTATGCAAAAGAGGTTTTATTGTCTATGTTGCTTTAGACTTATTCCTTAGTTGAACTTGTAATTTCCTTTATTTATGTATTATTAACTCTAGAAACACAAATAACACAACTGACTGTTTATTTTGTTTCCCAGAGGAGTTATTACATTTTGTATCCCTGCATCCATTTCTTTGCTAAGTAAAAAAGTCTGTTGTCTGTAATGTAGCAGAGCTCTTACCTCTGTAATTTGGAGATCTAAACGTTTCAGTACCTGTAGTCAGATCACATGACTGGGGCAGACAGCCTTCTGTAGCTTCCTTACCCTTATGCCTCTGTATATGTTGGTTTGCTTGCAGCTGTGGTTCTGTGCCAGTTTGTATTCATTCCGGAATTAGAATTTGGATGCCAAACGGCTGCCACATAATAAGGATGGCAGTATGTTGACCAGAGACTTAAGTGCTTCTGCTTAGGAATCAAGAGATGTCAGTTAACAAGCTCAAGCTGTTTGTTAGGCAATGAATTGTCAATTGGAGCTAAAGTGGTTGACATGAACTCTATCTCTTTCAACTCTGCTTCTGGCAAAGTCCTTAATAAAATGTACCTTTCTTGTTGTGCCACCACCTTGCCATAACCAAACATACTGCAAAATTCCAAATACAAATTGATTCTTCTCTGACTCCATAAATGTGTATTGATATATAGTTTATTCATTACTTGTTGTTTGGTTTGTTTATTTAGTAGAAATAAATGCATGAAAAACTGTTATACCAACAACTGTTTAAACCCATAAACAGTTCTGACATAGTCTGTGATCAGCAGCATGGCTTCAGAAATTCATTTAGTACAGTAACAGCCTACTTTAAGCAGTATATACTGTTTACATAATAATTACTGATGATCTCATTGCAGCAGGAAGATTTGTTCATATGACCAGTGCCTTTGAAACAGTGAATCTTAAACTTATTCTCAATAAATTGAAAAAATTAACTTTGGTGATAACACTATCCTTAGGTTCAAAAATGTCTTACAGAATAGAGTCTTTCAAATCTGTTCTAATAACCTGCTATCAGAAAAGGGTATACTGGACACAGGAGCTCCTTAGGCACTGTGCTACATCCTTTACCTGTTTCGCTTTTCATTAATAACTTCGCACATGACGTCTCCTACCTGGCTACAGTAATGCATGCAGATGATATTCTGCTACTTGAATCTACCAAAACACACCAAGTCTTACTACTTAATTTACAGACTGAATTCACTAACCTGTATAACTTGGCTCCATACAAGTAAACTACTTATTTAAGTCACAAAATCTAACATCATGTTGTTTTCTACTGCTGAGAAACTCTTATCACTACCGTCATTAAAAATAAAATTACACAAATGGAAATATAATCCCTAATGTAACTGAACAAAAACATCTAGGACTAACACTGGATTGCCTATTCAACATTGACATTCACACAGACAAAATCACTTCTAAGGTCATATCTCCACTTAAACTATGCTATCACATCTCACGGCTGCATTCCCTTTCTCACATAGCCATAACCAAAAATGTACTAATTACAGAAAAATAGTTGCTTTACCCTGATTTCTTTTAACATAACACACAAAAAAATCAAACAGCTGTGAATAAAATATTGATATTTGCTGTATGAGCAGATATGAACTGTCATCATTCACTCTGCTAGTAAAAAAAATGCATAGACTCCCCATTACTTACGTATCTACTGGATGAATTGGTTTACAAAGTATGCAGTATGTAAACTCATGGCTGCTGCCCTCCTCTTAAGATAGCGTTACACAGAAAAGATCATAGCTACTTTCTTAGGAACAGCCAGGTAGATACACTAACTCTTGTGTAACCTAAATTTTAAACTTGCTATTGGAGAAAGAGCCTTCTCCAGAATAAGACCTGCCATATGGAACCAACTTTCTACAGAAAACAAAAAATGTACAACAATGAGGACTTCACAAAAAAAAAAAAAAAACCCTCAAACAATATCTATATAGTGAATCCAAATGCACCTGTTTTCACGATGCTGGTTAGTACTAACTTTTTTTAAACAACACAATGTTCTGGCATAACTCGACTATTTGTATATACATTATTCCATACCGTTTATTAGTCATTTGATTGTACGTGTCCTGTTAAACTGTGTTAGATCAACAGAAACAGGCAGCTCAAATGAGTGAAATTCTGAGCCAGAAAAATCACAAAAAACAATGCAAAAATGAATACCACGATGAAAGTTTTTGTGTGTGTTAAAACTATGTTAGCTCTTCAGATTACGCACTGTATTATGTTAGTAATCCATCGTAATGTAAATTATTTCATTTTTATATCTGTTGTCTTTTTCCTGTTGTAATCTCTTCTGTACCCAGGTTGTAACTGATAAAGGTCAAACGACCAGATCACGCACTCATTTATCAAATTTTAAATAAATAAAATAGATAGATTTGACCATTGGAGTCCCTTCCAGTTATACCTAGTTACAAAAGTTTATAAATGAATATATAATACTTTGTGTCTTTCAGCTTTTCCCGGTTAGGGGTCGCCGCAGCGGAACTCCGGTCCGCTAATGATTGGTAGTTGATTTTTACGTGCCGAGTTACCAGCCCTGATGCACAACCTTCAATGAAGGTATGCCCATTCACGCATGTCTCTATGCAGAAGACGCTTTAGCTGAGAATCGAACCGGACAGCATCTTACTGTGAGGCAACAATGCTACCGCAGCACCACCACCGCGGGTTATTATAATACTACTAATGATAATATATGGTCCAAGGAATGCAGCTCTACAGTGTTGTATAAACCATGACAATGTTTATGCTGGTGTGTAAAATATCCAGTGAATCTTTTCTTTCCACCTCTTACATCATTAAGAAGAAGACAGTATGTGAATTTCCCACTGCACTGTCCAAATTACACATAGTATCAGTGGCGGATCCAGGAATTTGCAGAAGCGGGGGGGGGGGGGGGGTGCAGTCTCGATAGTTGACTACCGGGGTGGAAGCAAGAAAGTGGGACACAAAGCTCTGACATCACGTCTGGAAAGACATCACTTTACATTCAGTTACACATGATTTTACTGTGGATGTGGTAGCAGGAAAAAGTAATTCCTACACAGCACATATATGCATTTTAATAAAGGTTGCAGCAGATATGTGCTACTATTTAGAATTAAAGACAGCGTTTTATTAAATATGACCCCCTCCACCTTTGTCTGCATATCTGTCTCGGTCCTTCTGTATAAGCAACCATTTCCAAGGAACATATCTGTTACTACCAACTTAGACTCATAAGGTCACTTTGTATATAAAATATACACTGCTATATATTATGATAAGCTCTGTAAATATACAGGCACCGCTTACATATTCGTGTACTCTGTAAGTTTATGTACACAGTAATTGGAGACTGAGTTTAAATATCGTGTACACTGTAAATACCTAGATATTGTTGGTACACTGTAATTCTATTACACACACACACATACACACACACACGAACGCACACGCACACACACACACACACACACACACACACACACACACACACACACACACACACACACACTTGGACTTCTATAGTTATATATCAAATACAGTCAATTTTATATCAGCCGGATTAAATAAGGCAATATACATATACACACACTTAGACAACTATCTAGATAGACAGGCACACCCATTCAGCCGCTTTTTCCAATCAGCGTGAAGCCATGTCTACACCGACAAGTGACTAGATGTCTGTGTATGTGCGTAGTAGATTTAGCCAAATAATTGCATTTTTTTACTCACAGACTCTCACTGCCCCCAACCAACACACATAGTATAGATTTCAATTGTTTCTTCTAAAAGCGCTAAAGGTACTGTTTTCTGAAATCAATCCAAGTACAGCTGTAGACTTAATATGAAATGAAAACAGATGCATTGTTTCTAAGGGATGTCCAAAATCTGTCCTGTGTAGAGTACAAAGAGTATGCTTGTCTATATACCTACACTTAATAAGACTTAGTTGTTGCTATTCTTACTAATACATTCAGCAGCACCAGGTAAACTCCCATGGTGAATTAATTTCATTTTATTCCATTACTAAGTTGTCACTGTAAACATCAGTGTACAGGAAGTACTAAAGGTTTTCTAAGGTCATTTGTGAAAAACTGACTGCCAAGATATGCTTATGTGTTAGTGTTAGCAAGTTACATAAAGAAAAAGAATAAACAGATAACACGGCTGCTCAAAAGCGGCTTGTTTATGGAGCAAAAATGGGTTCTTCATCTGAAACCCAGTTAAAGGCCGAATGTCTGCCTACTGCTGTTCAGTGGGCCAACTTTTCAGCATGGAGAGAATCTTCTCAACAAAGGACCATTTCTAAAATGAACAAATTAAATGTGAAGGGCACAAAAAGGCCATGTGGAAGAAAGCAACTTCTGACATAAGAAATAGGTTTAAAGGACAATTGTCATCCATAGTTACAAAATCACCGTGCAGTTTCTACATAACAGTAACTGCAAAGCAATATCTCTTGTGCCTGTAGCTGCTAAAATCTAATGTAATATATAGTTATTTTGATTTAATGTTTACTGATATGTAGCCAGTTTGAAACATCAGGCTTTTAATTCAATGCCATATTTCTAGCTGCAAGTCATGTTATGCAGTTGTTTTTATCTTCACTATGTAAAATTGTTGAATATACTAGATAAGCAATAGTCTCTTGAAAAGACTCTCCAGGTTAGGGGCCCATGGATCAGTGGCACTATATGTTTTTCTTGAGGCATCGGGTGTTTTAGAAGAATATTAAATTGTGATGTGTCAGAAACACTATGTAATAGCAACGCACAGTAGAACTGGGGGGGGGGGTGTCATCTACAAAGTCCTAAAGCTCTGATAGTGAACCTTCTTACTTGCAGCTAAACAGCTTTCTTTCAGCTTTCCCCGGACACAACTTTGGTTTCTTCAGAAGTTCTTTGCTTCACTACGTTTTCTAAATGTGTTAGGATGAGTATTTGTTTGCAAAAAGCTTTACAGATCACGATGGACCTGAAAACGTGTGTCTGACTTGTATCAAGGTTAGTGCATTAAGCCGGTGTGTCTCTACAGCCTTGAAGCGTTAGCAAGTCCAGAAATATTTTCAGAATGGGATAATGTGACTAACGTTTGCTCTTGTTATTTATTAGGGTTAACCTGAACTCCTGGACAGCAACGGCTTACTTCTTAGTACACATGCTTGGTGTCTGAATATTAGGCAACCATCCAGTACCACTGTCAAAGAGCGGTAAATCCGAGCACATTTTGCTTAGTATACTAGCTAAGGGGTAATTGTAAATGATAACAAATATAATCAATAATGTATTCAAAATGCATGTTCATAAACTGCATATCCAAGACCACCCACTAAGTTGGCTTAGCACTTGAAACTGTGCAGGAATAGAAGTTATGAAATCGGGACTTGGATGCAGAGTTTGCTACCTTTGCTTAGCATATTTACTTAATGCTGCTTCCTTTGGCAGTATGGAATACAGCCAGTTCATATATAATATACTTTAAAGATGTATAAAATCAACAATGACATCGTAATTCTCGAAGGAATAACAGTGGATGACAAAGTTGCCTTATTTCTGTTGTAAATTAGCTGTTTGTCATACTTTGTTTTATCCTTTAAGTAAAGACCGTGCACTCCTATACTTGGATAAATAATGACAAATAAGCACTTTTTATTTTTTTTCCTTACCACATTACTTCTCACTGGTGCTGTCCGCATTCATTCAGCGTACAAAATTTTCGTGTATGCCTGATAACGGTAAATAAGTCAAGTAAAGCAGGTAGAAATTACTAATAAAGGATACTAACTGGTGCAACCTGCGCCCTCTAGTGGTTATCAAACTTCAGGTGCAACTTCGCGAGCGCCTAACTGTTGACTGTTCCCGCAAACTGTAGCTTAAGTTACAACCTCCTTCTAAGGAAACAACTCACGAGCACGACTGCTAGACAATTAACCCTGATAAAAATAATAATATCAACATTTCGTTTTGTAGGCCATACTTTTTTAAGTTTACCTCATGAAGAGCAACGTTCCTTTTTTGGGGTCTTAAAAAGGCCATGCTCATCCTCACAGTTCTACAATGGCAAGGTCTGTCACAAGTTCACTGTTAGGATTTTTTAACCGATATGCAGGTCAAGTAATACCGAATTAATGCTGTAACCAGGCATACTCTGTACTCTAATGAGCACATTTTTTCTGAGCATCATATCAATATGGCTTTGTTTAGTCATATTATGTCTACAACTAAGTAAATGCTTCCAACAATATGTGCAATATTGACAATCTAAAAAACAATGCTTTTAATAGTTTTATGGGGAACAGTTGAATCCGTTGCTTGCATTTATTAACTGTGTGCAGCATTTTGAGATGTGTGCATTGTGACAGGTGTTGCGGGTAACACTAGCAGCCACAGCTCTCAACCTTCCATCTCCAAAATGAGGAACACTAGCCCTCATTAGCGGACTGGAGTTCCGCTGTGGCGACCCCTAACCGGGAAAAGCCGAGAGTCTTTCTTAGACAACAACAGCAACATGAGTCTTCACTGTGAAACTCATTTTGTAAGTGCCTCCAGGATGTTTTGATTTTTGGTGCTGCAATAAGTTTAATGGGAACCAAAGAATAAAGTACAGATTGGGGAGGGGTTTGCGATATATACCTTTACCCAGTAATGTTAAACTGTAATACCATTAGTTTGCTTTTTTTCTTGCAGACCTTAAGTATCTCCAATCCTCGACAGTGGAGATGCTGTCCGCCAGTTGTTTTGCTGGAAGTTTCACAAAAGAGCTCAGAGAATCACGCTTGGATTAAGTGTGTGTTGGGGAGCTGTCCTGCTGCATAGAGAGTGTTTTCTTTTACAGAGAGACAGGGCCAGAGAGTAGGGCAACAGTTTTACCAGTCTGTCATTTCAATTACTGCATTTTGTCGGGCGTTGTGCCTTATATACGTGCAGTTGTAGATTTCAGTCAGCATATAATTTCACTAGGGAGGGCCCTCAGGCGGCCGCGTATAAGGCAGTTATGAAGTAGGGAGCAACGACAAATAAAGAAGAACTGTTCAACATACATACGTGCACACATAAAACTTCAAGCATCCATCGGGAATGCTGCATTGGAAGCATAATATGCTTATATAATATGCTTATATAATATATAAAATTAAATCTAAGCACCACTTTAAATGTAGGCACTAAACACACATTACATTTCCGGAACACTTTAAACTAGTACCTGACAAGTCTTTTTAAATTTTTTTAATTTAATATCAAACTAGCTAAAAAAAATAAAATAAAAAATACTTCTCTGAGAGACTCACAGACTTGCTGAAGGGAGTTTGCTGGAGTTCCAGTCACTTAGTGCAGCTGACTACTACTGAGTATTGTAAAGACTTCAAAAACAACTGTTTACCAAAACGCGCCTAACTTACTCAACTACAATGGAGAATTATTTGGAGGAGCAATTATTGAAGAGATTAAATCACCTGACTCTGCAAACCTCCAATCGCTTCTCCAATGTATTTGAGTTAGGCACGATTTTTCACAGCATTGATTGGTTCAGGTCCTGAAGAACCCAAACTGAAAAAAAAATGTACGGTACTCTGTGACAGTTTAAAACTTTTTTCTTTAAATTGTCGTGGAGAGAATTAAATACTAGGACTCAAACAGTGACTCAGTAATATATATATATATTATGCATGTGAAAAAAAAAAAACAAAAAACAAAAAAAAAACGTAACTTGAAAGACTAGAGTATGGACAAAAGGAGGTGGCGCGCGCCCCTGCGCCCATGCCTAAATCCGCCACTGAGTATGAATACTATTTTGGGTCTGTCTTGAAAATAGGCCATGCCATGTGAGACTAACCAGGTTAACAAAAACAGATAAATAACTGAATGAAATCATTCTGTGAAGCTAAAATCTTTACCACTGAACCATGGTGCTCAGTTTAGCACCCCAATAGTAAGACGTTATCTTACATTACATTCTCGACTACTTCTGTTATATGTATACTGGCACAAATTTCAGTCATTATCCTATAAGAGGTTCAGTCCTGATTTACTTAATTATGCAGATTGTTGGCATTCATCCCATCATCAGCATACAATATAGTACTGAACAAATATATGTGTAGGTAATACAGTATGCAGTTAACACTTAAGATAATAGACATAGCAGAACATTGTATAGTGCCTGTTCAGTAAGGTAAGGAACATACTGGAATGTCCACTTAACTTTCTTTCAGCATTGTTAAGAACTCCTATCTGTGTTTGCTTCTGCAGTAAATTCAGTCTGGTACAGTCAGCCAAGGACCAACTGCAATCTGTGTTTGTTTCTGCAGTAAATACAGTCTGGTGCAGTTAGTCAGGGACTAACTGCAATCTGTGTTTGTTTCTGCAGTAAATTCAGTCTGGTACAGTCAGTCAGGGACTAACTGCAATTTGTGTTTGTTTCTGCAGTAAATTCAGTCTGGTGCAGTCAGTCAGGGACTAACTGCAATCTGTGTTTGTTTCTGCAGTAAATTCAGTCTGGTGCAGTCAGTCAGGGACTGACTGCAATCTGTGTTTGTTTCTGCAGTAAATTCAGTCTGGTGCAGTCAGTCAGGGACTAACTGCAATCTGTGTTTGTTTCTGCAGTAAATTCAGTCTGGTGCAGTCAGTCGGGGACCAGCTGAGAGAAGCAGGCTTTCATTGTACTTCTGCAATGCTTTTTACAAAAACTCTACAGTCCTTATAAAAATGCCAAATCAAAAGGAGTAGTACACCAACTCCCTTTAAATTGTGTTTGAGCTGTCAGTTGTGTGTTGCCTCTCTCATAAAATTAATTACATGTCAATATACAGTGAAGGACTTCTTTCTTAAAATTGATTTTTTTTTTCATTATGAAATTGCTCATCTAAACAAAATGGCATATAACATTCTTAGCACTTTAAATACATGTAAATTAATAACCTCAGTAATTTATTTATTTGTTTTATTTTACATTTGTTTAATGGGAGATTCCGACTGAGAGAACCCCATTTTCATCAGAGGCCTGGGGAGAAAAGCTGCACATAGTAACAGTAAAATAATAACAACATTAACATAATGATTCTTTTTTTATACACCGGTAAAGTGTTGACAGTGGTCTTGTCAAACTACATATACAGTAGAAGGAATCAGGTAGAGTTGGCTAAATAAGCTCAGGAAATAATAACAGTACAGATGTGTAACAGAGTAAAGTCTAATCGAGTGGTACTTACTATGACTTGTGGTTTGAAAATAATAATACACATCATCAGCTTATAACTGCTGTTTTATGTCTCAAAAGATTAAGAATGTTTTTGATACTTGGAAATTGGTATATGAATATAAACTGTCATGATTTTACCTTACTTTCGTACTTTCAGCACAGTTAAATATGGATGACAGCTGTATATAGGTAGTTTCAGTCTGTAGAATTTTCTGTATGAGATTTTTTTTTTTTTTTTTTGTTTTTTGTGTTTGTCATTAGTTGTGTTTGTATATTGTTGATATAATCTTAATAAAAAGATTTTGCAAAAAAAGAATGTTTTTGTTTTGACCTGTCTAATGGTAGTGATTTAATACCTTAATTTTCTATAAAGTAATAGAACAGTAGGTCTGCACAAATTGGGTAAAACAGTTTTGCATTAAATTGCTCTAACATGAGTTTAATGTTGTTCTATGTGTTTTTATTGCTACAGTGTAGAGTTCGGGTTATTACAGATGTCCTTCGTGTTTCACTGTTGCAGTCATCATATTTGGGTTATCCCTGCCAGGGTACCAGAGAGTTAGTATTTCTGTATCGGTTGCTGTTGCTTGAAGACTTGACGTCAGGTCGTCAGTGGTATAAAGTAAGGCAGCCGATGCCATTACATCAGTCCTTCTTGCCATGGAACCTGAAACAAAACAGAAGCAGTTCAAACTAGTGCCGGTCGGCTGCAACCTGAGTTTTTGTTTCCGAATTGAAGTTGAAGTCTTCTAAACCTAAATACCCCATTGGGGATCCTTTATTTTTGCACTAACCAATGTCAGAAAAAGTTAATTATTGTCTCGCCTGTGGAAAGCAAATACCACACCGAGACTTCCACTCTTACTGTGTCACTTGCCTATGCCCAGACAACGACGTCCCCCATTGTCACTTCTGTACTTTGTTTATCGCAAGAACTATCCATCGTTAGGCCCTTATTGTAGCCAGATATTTTTGTTTACAGTCCTCAAATTCCGATATGGCTTTGGTAAGCATCCAACAGCAGATCTTCCAAAAAAGTGTAAAGATAAAGACAGAGACAGACCGCACAGGTCCAAACCTTCAGACAATGCTTCCGTTAAGCTAGTCGTCAGTCCTCCGGTACTCAGTGAGGCACTTTCACAGCCCTTGATGCCTACTTCAGTTGATTCGCAGGCCACTACCGAGACACTTTCAGAGTCCGGTATGCTGCAAAACTCTTCTTCGTCTAAGGATCCTGCGGTCATCTCTACCTTGGATGGGTCTGGAACTACTGAGCAGGCACCGGCTTCTGAGGAAGTCCTTCGCAACCCTGAATCTCGACACAGACCGACGTCTTTCTTCGCAACTACCGTTCTTTTGAATACAACTGAGTTCCTTAGGCCCAGGGGTCGAACCACACCCAAGAAACCGACTACACACTCTCAGGCACCTGCTACCTTGTCTCACTCTCAAATGCTTAAAATGACAGAGGACCTTATCATGCTGATCTGGGGAAGCCAAGCTACCCCTTCAAAAAAGAAAAAAGATCTGTCCCCAGTAGTTTTGTCTGAACAAGAGAGGAATCCATTCCTTCAGCCTCTCCCCCAGAAATGTTTTCCTTTGTGAAAACCCTGCATACTTTAAAGAAGCATTTCCAGTGGGAGAGTCAGGACTACCCTCGGTCTAAAAAGAGACTCGGAGAATTCCTAGATCTTCTGCAATGCAAATCCTTGGCCATCCCCCAGTCCTGGATGTGGTGGATGATGTTTTCCTTGAATCCAGCTTGACTCCTGGCGCCCTACCTTATGCTCCCAGAAAACCAGACAGGTACTACAGAGTCCCTGACTCACACAAATATCTTTTAAAAATCCAACAGCTGACCCTGAGGTCATTTCTCAAGGGCCAAAAGGGCTTAAAGCAACCTCTGGTAAGAATCCCACCCCCTCAGACAGGGATTCCCGAGCATTGAACAGATGGGGTAAAAAAGTATACACCTCAGCTACTGTTGCTATCAGAGCACTAAATTGTCAGTTCCATATGCTTAAATATCAGCAACATACCTTGGAACTCCTTAAACAAAAAATCTCCTCCTTTCCTGCTTGGGCAGAATCTAAAGATTTACAAGACTTAATGCATTCTGCAAGTCAAGTAACTAAACACACCTTGCACTGTGGTTTTGATGTCGTAGAAGTTTATTGCAGGGCAGCAGTCACTGGATCTGTCATTAGAAGACATGCATGGCTTAAGGAACAACCCCTGCCAGACCATGTCAGATCTAAATTGTTGGATGCACCCTTGCACAAAAATAACTTATTTGGCACTAAGGAAGAAGAGGTCTTAAAAAAGATGGAAGAAAAAGCAAAATCTATGCAAACAGTTAAAGATTTCTTACAGGTCCAGCCCCCAAGGTTCAGCAGGCATTTTTCCTCCAAGCACTGGTCCTTTCCTGCTCAGAGTAAACAGACCCAGCTTAGGACCCATGGAAACAACCCCCCCCCCCAGACAGCAGCCCCAGGGAATGCAGAGATCTAAGCAGTGGACTACCTCCACTTCAAAACCAGGGAGTTCTAAGCCACCCCCTTAAGGTAAGAACTCACAATGACTCACCTCCTCCAGACCTCCCCTCTGCCCACCTTCATTTACCCCCAGGAGGAAAACTCTCCTTTCACTCAAGCACCTGGTCCACCATTACCAAGGACCAATGGGTTCTGAATATTGTGTCTCAGGGATACATATTCTCCTTCCACACCCTTCCATCCCCAAAAGGGGTTCCCAGATCAACCGCCAAATCAGTGGTTAGAGGCTCAAAAGCAAATCTATTCCCTGCTCCCTTTGAGGGCAGTAGATCACGTTCCTTCAGAACAGATAGGCCAAGGCTTCTACTGTAGACTTTTTTGGTGCCCAGAAAAGAGGGCACCTGGCACCCCATCCTCAATCTATCCATTCTAAACACCTTCCTGGTGATCCCAAAATTCAAAATGCTCACTCCCCAGCAGCTGCTACCCATGCTGTCCAAGAAAGTTTGGCTAGCCACTCTGGATCTAAAAGAGGCCTGCCTCCACATTCTTATCAGGAAATAATGCAGAAAATATATCTGCTTCAAGGCAGGATCTCAATACTTTCAGTTCTCCCCGCTTCCCTTTGGTATATCTACTGTTCCCAGAGTTTTCACAAAATGCCTGGCTCTGGCCATTGCCTTTTGCAGGCAAAGAAATATTCAAATTTAGCCCTACTTAGACGACTGCCTTATTCAGGCAGACAGCCAGGAAAAGCTGCTCAAACACCTGGCCTTCGTAAAGAGTCTGCCAACCTCCCTAGGTTACACAATCAACAAAAAGAAATCAAAACAAGTGCCCACCTAAAGGATAATCTTCTTGCGAGCAAGTCTGGATACATCATCCCAGATGGCATACCTTACACCAAAAAAACAAATTTCCTGCCAGCCTACTTCTCTCAACTGGCCACCAGGCCCCAGCTTTCTGCAAGAAAATCCTGCAAGCTGTGGGGTTCATGGCATCTTGCATACTCCTCATTCCATATGCCAGACTGCATATGAGGAAACTTCAGTGGTACCTAAAGAGCCTTTGGTATCAACACTCTTACGACCTGGAAACTCTTCTACCTATAATTCCTTGCCTCAGAAAGGAATTTCTTTGGTGGGCAACAGCATGCTCCCACAACAAGGGACTGCCCTTCTCCCCACAGCCTGCCACCCAGACCCTCACCACAGATGCATCAGACTATGCTTGGGGTGCACACCTGGATGGCAGGTGCATACTGGGCCAATGGAGCTCACAACAAATCCCCTTGCACATCAGTCAAAAAGAGATGATGGCTGTGCAGAATGCCTTGATAGCTTTCAAACCCCTTCTCTCTCCAAGGGTTCTCCTGATCAAAACAGACAACACCACTGTGATGTGGTACATCAACAAGCAGGGAGGGACTCACTCCTACCCTCTGTGCTGGCTGGCCGTGACACTTTGGCTCACAGCTTCTTGCATGCAAATACACCTGTTAGCACAATACCTACCAGGCTGTCTCAACTCCCTGGCAGACCAATTAAGCAGAAACCTTTTGGACCCACACGAGTGGCAGCTCAACAGTAGTACCTTCTTCCAAATAACTCAGAAATGGGGAACCTCAAAGGTTGACCTATTTGCCTCCCACACCAACCATCAGCTCAGCAAATTCTGCACCAGGGAGCATCACTACATGGCTTGGAAAGTGGATGCCTTGTCCTTCCCCTGGGTCAACCTCTCGGTCTATGCCTTTCCTTCCCTACCTCTCATCCCCAGGGTACTGCTCAAAATAAGGGAAGAAAACCAAGGACCATTCTTATAACTCCAGATTGGCCCCGACAGCACTGGCACCCTTTCCTGCACAGCCTGTCCCAGCTGCCTCCATGGCATCCTCCTCAGATTCCAATCCTCCTAACCCAGAGGGAAGGGGAATTCATGCATCCTCAATTGCAGACACTTATTTTGGCAGCCTGACTTATTCCCTAAACCCGAACCAATTTGCCATCCTCAGTAAACAGGTTCTGGATGTTAACCATGAGGCCAGATGCTTTAGCACCAGAAAGTCTTATGAAAATAAATGGAAAAGGTTCTGCACCTGGATCCAGGCTAAGGGGGCCCATATGCCACAGTCCTCCTTCCCTCTCATCCTGGGTTACTTAGCTGACCTACTACACTGTGGTCTCTCTTTCTCCTCTATAAAAATTCATGCCTCTGCTATTTCTGCTTATTTTCCCACTGAGCAGCCCCTTTTCTCACACCCGTTGATCATACTGTTCCTCAGAGTAACTTGAGGCCCCCCAGAAGGGCACCAACACCAGTTTGGGACCTACACTTTGTCTTGGAAAAGCTCACCCTGCCTCCTTTTGAACCAGCTTCTTCTGCAGAGCTAAAATTTATCTCCTGGAAGACAGCCTTCCTTCTGGCCATCACTTCAGCCAGTGTGGCTCTCAACCAATCCATTAATTTGCCCACCTTCTTTCCTAATCCCCAGAACAAGGGGGAAAGGAGTCTTCACTCTCTAGATGTGCACAGACAGCTGAGATACTATCTGGACAGGACTAAACCCTTCAGAAAGTCTGATCAATTGTTGGTTAGCTTTGCTACATGGTCAGAAGGCAAAGCCATCTCCAAGCAAACCATTTCCAAATGGATAGCACACTGCATCCATTTCTGCTACAAACAGCATGGTAAGCCTCCCCCCAAGGGGGTCAGGACACACTCCACCAGAGCAGCCTCCACCACTGCAGCTTTCCTCAGAGGAGTCCCCACCAGGGACATCCTGGAGGCTGTCACCTGGACATCTGTTCACACTTTCACCAAGCATTACCACCTGCCTCTCTTCTCTAAATCCAGGACAGGGTTTGCCTCTGCAGTCTTGCAGGGCATCCTAGCCAGCCCCTAGCTTCCTTGACTGCCATTTCCTCAGCTTTGGGAATCTACCCAAATGTGATGACTGCAGCAGTGAAACACGAAGAACATAGTACAGTTGTGTACACTTACCATAAATGTAGATGTTCGAGTGTATTCACTGTTGCAGTCCTGGTTTCCCTCCCTCCATCCCCCTTTTTTTCTCCTCCTTTTGTTACCCTTGTTTGAGAACATGTTGTTCTCCTTTCCTTACAAGGGACATATTGGTATTTATTTTCCACTGGTGGGGTTCTTCCACCAGAACCTGGCCTCCAACTTTGGGGGCTCCTGACAGGCTAGAGTAAGAAAAACTGATGTAATGGTGTCGGCTGCCTTACTTTATACCACTGACGACCTAACGTCAGTTCTCAAGCAACAGCAACCGACGCAGAAATACTAAGTCTGAGGGCTACCCTGGCAGGAATAACCCAAATATGATGACTGCAACAGTGAATACACTCAAACATCTACATTTATGGTAAGTGTACACAACTGTACTTTACAAACCCCCAGGTAGCTGTTCAACTGAAGAACAAAAAATATATCCCTTCTGTTCCAGTCTAACTATACTTCTGAAACACAATAAGTAGATGTTCTTCATCTCACATTGCTGCAGTCCTAACACTTGGGTAGTCCGCTGTCCCTCGGTCGGCCCGAATATCAGAGTATAAGGCTGACGTCGGTCAAGGCGCATTTGACTGACATCAGAACGTCAGGGTACAAATGCGCATGACCGACGTCATATCCTCAGTCTTTTTTGCCGCATGGTCCGATGCAGAAGCAGTGTTGCAAGTGCCGTTCGGCGTTCTGAAATTTTCGATTCGAGTTTCAGACCGAAGTCAGAGTTGGTTAAGTACCCGTTGGGAATATTTTGTTTTTCTTGCCTCAGTGGTTTACGGATGTCAGAAAAAGTGAATAACTGTATTTCTTGTGGGAAACAGATACCGCATAGGGATTACCATAATTTGTGTATACCTTGTTTGGGACCTGAGCACGACGTTGTTGGGTGTCGCTTTTGTGCTAGGTTCAATAACGCACTATAAAGCGAAGGTTGGATTGTGCCAGGTTGGTCTTTGGGAAGCGGTGCAATTACAATATGCCGTCGGATGCTCCGGCGGCTTCCTCAAAGAAGCGCAAGGACAAGGCAGTTAAACCTAGGTTAGAGGAGTCCGAACGGACGCCGGTTTTAGAGGCGTCAGTGGAACCGGTGGTTCCGACGGAGGCCTCTCTGGAGTCCCAGGGAGAAACTTTGTTTTTACAGGATGTGGCCTCCCAGGAGGCAGGTCAGGTTGTAGGGGCTTCTCAGATAACTGTGCTCCCCTCCCTTCCTAAGGTGTCTAGGCCCTCTCTTTCTGCTTCCAAGGCTTCTCCTAGAGGCAGGTCTAGTTTTGCTTCTGTGGGTGTCACTCCTAGTTCTTCAGGTTCTGTGCCCAAGAAGCACATGCTTAAAATGGCAGAAGATTTAATTACTTTAATTAGAGGCTCTATGCCCCCTCCTGATAAGAGGCCTAGGATGGAACCTGTGTTGGGGGATTATGAGCAGGCTTCGGATGTGTCTGAGTCTTCGGAAGACTTGCAGGAGTATTCTCATTATTCTGATTCTGATGTGGATGATTCTACTCCTTCTGCTTCTCCTCCTGAGGATTTTTCTTTTCAGAGACCCTTCACTCCATGAGAGAGCATTTTAAATGGGAAGGTCAGGATTTCTCTGATTCCAGGAAAAGGCTTAGGGAATTTTGTTTTACCCCAGCATAGGCCTTTAGCTATACCTCCTGTTCTGAATGTGGTGGAAGATGTGTTTGCAGAGGCTTCTCTTAATCCTGATTCTTTGCCTCCTGCTCCTGTTAAACCAGATAGGTATTACAGGGTGCCTGAAGCTCATAAGTATCTTTTAAGAGTCCTAGGGCAGACCCAGAAACTGTTAGCCAGGGGCCTAAGGGTGTTAAGGCTTCTGTTGTCAAGAATCCGGTTCCTGCAGATAAAGAGGCCAGGGCCTTGGATAGATGGGGAAAGAAAGTTTATACTTCTTCCACTCTAGCCATGAGAGCTTTGAATTGCCAGTTTCACATGTTGAAATATCAAAATTATCTCCTTTCACAGTTGAAATCTAAGGTTGATGCTCTGGCGGAAGGTATTGATTGTAAAGAGTTACAAGATTTAGTGCATGTTTCTGAACAGGTGGGTAAGCATTCTTTGCAATGTGGTTTTGATGCTGTACAGGCCTCGTCTAGGGTGGCTGCCACTGGGTCAGTTCTTCGCAGGAATGCCTGGCTGAGGGATCAAAATTTATCTGACCATGTTAAAACTAGGATTTTGGATGCCCCTTTGCAATCTGATGTCTTGTTTGGTTCTCCTGTTGAGGCAGTTTTAAAGAAAATGGAAGACAAGGCTAAGTCTATGCAGACTGTTAAAGATTTTTTGCAGGTTCAGCCTCCAAAGTTTTGTAGAAATTGGCCTACTAAAGGGTGGACGTATCCTTCTTATGATTCCCAGTCTAGGGGTAGATCTAGACGTGGCAGGGGCAGAGGTCAGGGCTCTTTCAGGCCTAGAACAGGGAGTTCTCCTGCACAGTCTTCGGGTGAGGGCAGGGGTCAGTCCTTTCGTAAACAGACCCAATGACCTACCTTTTCAGCTGCCAGAACCTTCTCGCCTGGCAGCACCTTTGGGAGGAAGGTTGGCACTTTTCAAAGAAAATTGGAGTTTGATTACCCAAGACAGATGGGTACTGGATATCATACATCTCGGTTACAGGTTTTATTTCCATACCTTGCCTCCTTTCAAAGGCATGCCAGACATTCCTCCTCAACAAAGAATAGAGGCTCACAAGCAAATTTCTCTGTTACTCCAAATAGGGGCCATACAGCCGGTTCCTATGCCAGAAAGGGGCCTAGGATTTTATTCTCGCCTGTTCCTTGTGCCAAAAAAGGGGAACACGTGGAGACCAATTTTGGATTTATCTATCCTCAACACTTATCTGGACATTCCTAAGTTCAAAATGTTGACGTTACAACAGCTTTTACCTCTACTGGGCAAGGATCACTGGATGGTAACTTTGGATCTCAAGGAGGCTTACCTTCATGTTCCTATCAGGCTAAGTTGCAGGAAGTATCTGCATTTCGGTCTGGGACTTCTCACTATCAGTTCTCTGCATTGCCCTTTGGCTTATCTACTGCCCAGAGTATTTCTGAAAGTTCTGGCTCCAGTGATAGCTTTCAGCAGGCAAAAAGGAATACAAATGTATGGTTAATTGGACGATTGCCTGATTCTGGCTCAAGGAAGGACGAGCTTCTTCGTCATTTGGAATATGTGATAGCAGTGCTAAGATGCCTGGGGTATTCTGTGAACGAAATAAAGTCCAGTCTAGTACCCTCTCAAGACATGTGCTTTCTGCGTGTAAGACTGAATACAGCATCCCAGATGGCCTTTCTAACCCCGGACAAACAAAAGAATCTTTCCCTTTACTTCCATCATCTATCTCTTCAGTCCGGGCTGACTGCAAGGACAGTCCTTCAAGCCTTAGGGTTCATGGCATCTTGTATTCTGGTGCTTCCCAATGCCAAACTGCATATGAGGAAGTTGCAATGGTATCTCAAAATGTATGGACACAGCACTGCCAGCATCTGGACACTGTCATTCAAATAATACCTTGCATTCAAAAGGAATTTTTGTGGTGGGCTCAGGAATGTCACCTAAACAAGGGACTCTCTGTGACCCGGCCAGAGGCGAGTCAAATTTTAACGACAGATGCCTCAGACAAATCTTGGGGAGCTCATCTAAACGGAAAGTGGATACAAGACAAGTGGCCTGTCAGACTACAGCATCTACATATCAACTTGAAGGAGATGTTAGCAGTCCAGTTTGCATTAATAGCTTTCAAGGATTTACTTCTTCCAGGGCAGGTGTTGATTCTAACAGACAACACAACTGTCATGTGGTACATCAACAAGCAAGGGGAACACATTCTTATCCTCTATGCAGGCAAGCAATGATTTTGTGGGAGACTGCTCTCAGTTTACAACTAAGTCTTCAGGCAAGGTTTCTGCCGGGAGCACAGAACTCCTTAGCAGATGTGTTAAGCAGACAAATCATGGATCCCCACGAGTGGAAACTGGATCTTCATGTATTTCAGAAATTGACAGTGTCCTGGGGAACTCCAGACATAGATCTGTTCGCTTCTCCACTAAACCACCAGCTGCCAAAGTTTTGCACAAAGCGGTTTCATCCCACAGCTTGGAAAGTGGATGCTCTTTCTTTCAGTTGGAAAAATCTTCATGTGTATGCCTTTCCACCTCTGCCTCTCCTCCCAAAGGTACTTCTGAAGGCCAGGCAGGACAAGCCAAGGATGATTTTGATAGCTCCAGATTGGCCTCGACAGCACTGGTACCCATTACTGAGAAGTCTAGTACGGAAGCCTCCATGGCCTTTGCCTTTGATTCCTCATCTGTTGTCCCAGGAGGACAGTCATTTGCTCAATGTCAAACTTCACTCTCTTCACCTAACAGCATGGCATATTCTGTTTTAAACCATAGAGGGTCTCAACTTCCACAACAGGTTTTGAATGTGATTTTGGAAGCTAGAAGGCCTAGTACAAGGAAAGTGTACGCAGATAAATGGAAGAGATTTTTATTTTGGAGTGCAGCTAAGGATTTGGATGTTTCTGAGCCTGATTTAAGTGTGGCTCTTCAATATCTTACTGAGTTATTGGACAAAGGTTTGTCCTTCTCTTCTATTAAGATTCATGCTGCAGCAATTTCAGCTCACTATGACTGTGACCCACCATTGTTTTCTCATCCTTTGTTCAAGCAATTTCTTAGAGGGCAAAGAATATAAGACCCCACGAAGGGCTCCTACTCCTGCTTGGGATCTCAATTTTGTGTTGGAGAAACTCACTCTACAACCTTTTGAGCCTGCAGCTACTGCTGAGTTGAAATATTTGTCATGGAAGACTGCTTTTTGTTGGCCATTACCTCTGCAAGAAGGGTTTCTGAATTGCAGGCCCTTATGGCAGTTGAGCCTTTCTTAATTTTCCATAAGGATAGGGTATCTTTACGTACTAATCCTTCCTTTATGCCTAAAGTGGTTTCTAGTGTGGCTTTAAACCAAACTATTCATTTGCCTACTTTTTATGCAAATCCCCAAACTAAAGGGGAAAAGATTTTGCACACTTTAGATGTACACAGGCAGTTGCGATATTATTTAGACAGAACTAAAGGGTTCAGACAATCTCAGCAGTTATTAGTTTCTTTTGCTTTGTGCTCTCAGGGCAAGCCCGTGTCAAAACAAACTATTTCTAAGTGGATTGGATTTTGCATTGCTTTCTGTTATTCCCATCATGGCAAAGAGATTCCAGCTGGGATTAGGCCTCATTCCACTAGGGCTACTGCCACTTCAACAGCTTTTTTGAGGGGGGTGGCTACTAAGGATATTTTGGAGGCAGCCACTTGGAGTTCAGTGCATACCTTCTCTAGACATTACCACCTTCCACTGTACTCTAAATCCAGGGCTGGTTTTGCCACTGCTGTGTTGCAGGGCATTTTGGCAGCTCCTGCTTCATTATAGTTTAGCCATCCTCCCTTACCTCTGCTTTGGGATTCTACCCAAGTGTTAGGACTGCAGCAATGTGAGATGAAGAACATAGTACAGTTTTGTACCTACCATAAATGTAGATGTTCAAGATCCACATTGCTGCAGTCCAATTACCTCCCTCCTTCCCTCTGTAGTTTGAGGTGGTTGTGTGGGTTGGGTTATCCATCTGAGGTATATTGTATATATTGTATATATTGTACATATTTTTTGTTAGGCTGGTTGGTTGTTTAGTTGTTGTCTATGGGTTTTGACCTTTCTTTTTAGGGTCTTCTGACATCTGGGGCAAGAAAAGACTGAGGATATGACGTCGGTCATGCGCATTTGTACCCTGACGTTCTGATGTCAGTCAAATGCGCCTTGACCGACGCCAGCCTTATACTCTGATATTCGGGCCGACCGAGGGACAGCGGACTACCCAAGTGTTAGGACTGCAGCAATGTGGATCTTCGAACATCTACATTTATGGTAGGTACAAAACTGTACTTTTCCCTGGGTCTATATTGTAAGCTCGAAAGCCCTAATAACCGAATACAAAAATGCCGACACATATTCTGCGAACCGCGAATACACTGAATGCCCTAAACCACAAAATTCAAAAGCTCGAACTGTCATACTTGTCCCACCCCACCGCCCGCTACATACTACCTACCCAAACAAACTAAACAAACACATACATACACCAACCAAAACCCTACTTCTAACCCTAAACTAAACCCTACTTCTAACCTTACACTACATCTTGCATGTATCACCATCTATGCACTTAACTTAACCCGCACCCTAACCCTAAGGTCCGTAACTATCGCACATTTACCTTAACAAGCTATACCCAAACAAAATAAATAATTCACACACATACACGTAACAAAACCCTACATCTAACCTTACACTAAATCTCACATACATTACCATCTATGCACTTACCTTAACCCGCACCCTAACCCTAAGGTCCGTAACTATCGCACACTTACCGTACGGAGCTATACCACGGAAGGGCCAACCATGACGAGTCGACTTTTTGGATTTCGTGCTTCAGGACGCTCGATGTTTATGTGGTTCGATGGAGACGTGTCGGCATTTATGTATTCGGGTAAGTGCGTCTTCGAGGATATAATTAGGGAACCGTTTCCCTAGTGTCCACTGGAGAAATCATACTAATCCTAGGTGTTCCCTGTCCCTGTCTGGCTATTCCATGTGATGGGCTTAATCGAATCAAGATCAACTTAGGTTGTATTTGATAATTAGGTAAGTTAATGTCTTACCTTTCGTCTAGGTCTTTGATGAAAAAAGGTTTTCAGCAAAGACCTAGGCCAAAGGCAAGACATTACTGAACATACAGAGAATAATGCGTCAGTGTATACTCAGCATACATGTGTATGTGCCTGTTGTCATCATTGTATATGTATTGTATGAGTATTGTATAGTTTTGTATAGATATGTACTTATATATGCATACATGCATACATGTGTGTGCACACATGCTTGCACAAATAAGTATAGGCTGAGGGATTTAGGAAAAGAAAACCTAGGCTAACTTACCTGTTGAAACCTTGAGCAATGTAACATCTTGCTGAAGAATTTATTTTTACTGTTGTGTTTTTGACTTGCAGTGCTTTAACTTCAGTTATAATTTTTAGACATCTGAAGTTACACTGGGTTAACTACAGTTGCACTTTATTCCAAATACTTGGGAGTCTTTGCTTAACATGTCTATCCCTCTTACTGGTACTATGCTTTTTTTTTTTAAATACTGTTATCTCCTCTTTAAGGTATGTAATTGGATTATGTAATCATATACTTGCATGTTTGTTTCCCATGATGGGCTCTTGAGGCACAGGCTTTCAAGGACATGCATGTTACACTGACCTCGAGAGGTGATGTATGCGTTTGTGGGTGAGGGTTTGACAGAAGGATACAGAGGATGCTCTGCAATGGTTAAAATTCAGTGTTTGTTAAATCACAGTAATTCTCAGTTAATGCTGTGTTTTTGACTTACTGAAAAACTGAAAGCAACCCACGATATGGTAGACACTTGGGAACACTGGTAGAAATATGCAAATAGTTTTAGCATAATCTTGTTCGGGGAGGATGATTTGCAAACCAGTTAAATGTCATTGAAGCAGAATGCACAGAGTCCTGAGCGGTGTTTTCTACATTGTGCAAAGCCCACTGAGCAAAGGTAGATCACATATAGGTATTATAATGCCATTTCTGTGCGGTTTCATAACAGAAATGGTTATTGGTTTTATTTATGTAAAACATCCTGCTCTGTTTGTTGGATTCTGAGTAGAATGCCCGTGGTTGCAATTTTTGTCTATTTTTTAAAATATGCACTGTTCCTTGGACCCAATCACAGGTACTTAGTAATATGCTCAGCTTTGAAGATACAAAATTGGTGTAGCATCAACCAAAAACACTTAAAAATAGTAAAATAAATGCCACAGAAGGTCCACAAATGGTTAAAAACAATGTAATATTATTCCATAAAGCATTAAGCAAGATGCTTCTTCAGAATAATTACAAACCAACACCAAGACATGATATATCTAAAAACAGTTTTCACTAGCTGTAGTTGATGAATCAATTAAACCTGTTATTTTCATATTTTTTTCCTCTTAAAGAGCCCAGATATATGAGACAGTTAGTGCATAGAAAATTTAATCTTGTTACATACAAGGCATAATTTGTGTATATGCATATGTACTAAACACCATTATAATTGTAAGTGATAGTTGAATAACCTGGAATTTAGTAGCTTTTGTACTTAACACAAGATTGCACCAAGTCTAAGTTGCCACATAATTTCCCTTATTTTAAAAGGTTTTTTTTACAATTGGGTCCAACCTAATTTTTTCCACGATACCAAAGAAAAAACTTCTTTAATGCTTGACATACAATAGAATGTTTGAATAAAGCACTGTTTTCATTTTTGCTGGCAATGTCGTATGTGTGCTCATATATACATATCTTTATGGCACGCTCAGTCTTGCCAACATAAAATGCTACACATTCAATGCAGTAAGCAAGATATACCACTCTTGAGGTGGCACAATCGCCGTTCTGAAATGTTATTCTGTTAGTCATAGTATTACCTAATGTTAAGGCCTGGTTCCTAGTAAGTACACTATTTACAACACCCACATCTCATACTTCCTTTAACTGCCTTTAGAACTGTACCATATTTGATGTTCTTCGTGTTTCACTGTTGCAGTCATTACATTTGGGTTATCTGCTTGCAGTAACCCTCAGTCGGCCTGATTAACAAAGTCTTGGGTCCTGCGTCGGTTGCTGCCCCTTCTTTCATGATGTCAGGTCGTCAGGGGTATAAAACATGCAGCTGACTGCATTACATCAGTCTTTCTTGCCGTTCGTTGCCCAAAGAAGAAGCAGTTCGCAAGTGCCGGTCGGCCGACTCCTGAAATTTTCGTTTTCGAGTTTCAGAACCGAAGTCTTCAATTAAAGCTAACTACCCCATTGGGGAAACTTTTTTTTGCTCCTTTCCGCTGTCAGTAAAAGTTAATAATTGCATTACTTGTGGAAAGCAAATACCTCATAAAGATTTTCATTCATACTGTATTCCTTGCCTAGGCCCTGACCACGAAGTACCTTGCTGTCGGTTTTGTGCTTTATTTAATCAGCGCACTATCCGTCGTCGGTATATTTTTGCTTCTAAATTTTTCGGTTCTCGGTTTAATTATCCAGAAATGTCGTCGGTTAGCCATCCGACTACCGAGATTTCGAAAAAAATGCAAAGATAAAGACAGAGACAGGCCGCCAAGATCCAAAACTGCCGACGACGCTTCTCCTAAGCCAGTCGCCAGTTCGCCGGTACTCAGTGAGGTGCTTTCAAATACCCTGATACCTGCTACTTCTGATTTGCAGGCCTCTACGGAGACCCATTCGGAGTCTGGTATGCTGCGACATGCTTCAACTATGGAACCCCGCAGATGTCTCTACCTTGGATGGGTCCGGAGCCGCTGTGCAGGCACCGGCTTCTGAGGGTGTCTTCAGGCCTACAGACTTGCATATTAAACCAATGCTTCCTTCTTCATTTAGGCCTAACTCTCGAACCATGCCTAAAAAAATGACACCCAGGCCGCATGCGCAGGCCTCTATGCCTAAAAAACAAATGGTAAGAATGGCGGAAGATCTTATAACTCTAATCAGGGGAAGCCAACCTCCCCCTTCTAAAAGACCTAGGACTGAAGTTGTTTGACTCTTCTAACCAGGATTCAGATTTTTCGTATTCTTCTGATGGTCTGGATTTGCCCTTATCTACTTATGAGGATTCAGATGCAGAGGACTCTATTCCCTCTGCTTCCTCTCCAGAGGATTTTTCCTTTGGTGAAACCTTACATTCTCTAAGGGAGCATTTCCACTGGGTAAGCCAGGATTTTTCTGATTCTAAAAAGAGGCTTAGGGATTTCTTACTCCTGGCTCAGCATAGGCCTTTAGCTATTCCTACTGTGCTAGTCATTGTTAATGATGCTTTTTCGGAATCTAGTTTGGCCCCTTATTCTTTGCCTCCTGCTCCCAGAAAACCTGACAGATATTACAGGGTTCATGATTTACACAAGTTCCTTTTTAAAAATCCTATTGCGGATCCAGAGACTATTTCACAGGGGCCCAATAGCATTATGACTTCTACTGCTAAAAATCGTACTCCTTCTGATAGAGACTCCAGGACGCTGGATAGATGGGGTAAGAAGGTTTACACTTCTGCAACCTTGGCCATTAGGGCTTTAAACTGCCAGTTTCATATGTTAAAGTATCAGCAACATGTTATTGGATTGCTTAAACAGAAAATGATGTTGATTCCTGACTGTGTGGAAACTAAAGAATTACGGAATTTAATGCATTCTGCTGAACAGGTTGGAAAACATACTTTGCAATGTGGATTTGATTCATTAGAGGCCTTGCAGGGCTGCTGTTACTGGGTCTGTGCTCAGAAGGCATGCTTGGCTTAAGGAGCAATTTTTGCCTGATCATGTTAAAGCTAAATTGTTGGATGCTCCCTTAAATCAGGACTGTCTGTTTGGCAACAAGGCTGAGGAAGTTCTTAAAAAGATGGAAGATAAAGCTAAATCTATGCAAACTGTTAAAGATTTCTTACAAGTTCAGCCTCCTAGATTTGGTAGACACTGGCCCTCTAAGAATTGGTCCTCAAGCCAAACCCAGACACAGCAGAAACCCCAGGTTTCAGTCCCAGGGGGCACACAAGACTAAGCAGTGAGGGGTTTCTGCACTCAAATCAGAGAGTAGTAAGACTCCCCCCATGGAAAACTGTCTCAATTGCTTGCTTTTAAAACTTCCAAGCACTTCCCAACTGAATGCTCCTTTAGGCGGAAAGATTGGTCTGCAGGCCAAAAACTGGGAACTCATTACCCAGTTCAAATGGGTTGTAAATATAGTGTCCCAAGGATACAGATTTCACTTCCACACCTTACCAACATCAAGCGGGTGGCCAGACCTACTCCCAAATCAGTGGGCAGAGGCCCAAAATCAAGTACTCTCTCTCTTAAGCATGGGGGCTTTTCAGTTGGTACCAGAAGAGGAAAATGGACAAGGTTTCTATTCAACGCTTTTTCTGGTACCCAGAAAAGGCAATACATGGCGTCCTATCCTGGACCTTTCTACTCTAAATACCTTTCTGGTGATTCCAAAATTCAAGATGCTGACTCTTCACCAGCTGCTTCCTATGCTAGGCAAAGATACATGGTTGGCAACATAGACTTAAAAGAAGCATACCTGCACATCCCTATCAGGGAGTCTTGCAGAAGATACCTATGCTTCAAAGCAGGCTACATGCACTATCAGTTCTCTGCACTGCCCTTTGGCTTATCTACTGCGCCTAGGGTATTCACAAAGTGTCTAGCTCCAGTCATTGCATTCTGCAGACAAAGAAATATTCAAATATATCCATACCTGGACGATTGTCTAATTCAGGCAGAAAGCCAGGACATACTTTTGAATTATCTGGCCTTTGTTCAAAGGGTACTGACTTGTCTGGGGTACACCATAAATGAAAAGAAATCACACCTGGTACCCTGTCAACAAATTATATTCTTGAGAGCAAGCTTGAATACAACTTCCCAGATGGCTTTCCTCACGCCAGAGAAATGGACTCATTTAACAACCTACTTCAAACAAGTGGCCACAAAAACCCAGTTATCTGCAAGGCAAATACTGCAAGCCTTGGGGTTCATGGCCTCCTGCAATCTTCTAATTCCATATGCAAGGCTGCAGCTCCAGCTCTATTCAGTCTCATACCGCTTGCTCAGAGGTGACCTGTGCCTGACATATAAGGCCATGTCAAACCCAGATTTGATGAATATGCTTCACCTCAAAAAATCTAGATCCCTCAGAACCACAAGGGCGGGAGACTTAAACCTTGACACGGTTATAAATAGAACGTGCTGGAGGGACAGATTCATCACCCAGAGACTCCCTATGCTGTGGAACAAAATCCCGGTACATGTGAGGCAGAGCACCTCGCTGGCCTTGTTCAAGAGGAATCTTGACCAATGGATGGGAGATCGCAGATATACCCCAGGGATTACTTCCTGCTTGACAGAGGCACAGCAAAATAATAGGCATAGTTTTATTCAAACTAAAGGGGTGGCGAAAGCCACATAACTATGGGCTAGGCTTATAAATGCCCTTGGGCAGATAGCCTAGTATAAACCTATGAACCTATGAACCTATATAACTAGACTATAATGGTATCTCAAAAGCCTATGGTGTCAACATTCACAGAATCTATGATTCCTATCATACCTTGCCTACGCCTAGAGTTCCTTTGGTGGGCAGAGGCCTGCCACCAAAACAAGGGACTACCATTCACACTACCCCCTGCCGCCTAAACCTTAACAACAGATGCATCAGACTATGCATGGGGGCTCACCTGGCAGGGAAGTGCATTCAGGGCAAATGGAACCCAAGTCAAATGCACCTACACATAAGTCAAAAGGAAATGTTAGCTGTACAGAATGCTCTGACAGCCTTCAAGGACCACATTCTTCCAGGACAACTAATGGTAAAGATGGACAACACCACAGTCATGTGGTACATAAACAAGCAGGGGGGTACACACTCTCACACCCTCTGCAGACTAGCCATGGCATTGTGGAACACAGCCTTGAGCTACCAAGTGAATCTACAAGCTCAATTCCTGCGAGGAAAACTAAATACACTGGCAGATGGACTAAGAAGAAACCTCATGGATCCACACGAGTGGAAACTGGAACCAAGGATTTTCAACATGTTGACAAGCAAATGGGGGAGCCCAGATATAGACCTGTTTGCCTCCATACAGAACCATCAGTTGGATAAATTTTGCACAAGGATTCCCCACAAACTAGCTTGGAAAGTGGATGCTCTGTCCTTCAGCTGGAAAAACCTATCAGTTTATGCCTTTCCTCCTCTGTCTCTTCTCTCCAAGGTACTACTAAAGATCAAACAGGACAAGCCAAGGATGATTTTGATTGCACCAGACTGGCCATGCCAACATTGGTACCCCCTCCTGCGCAGTGTGTCACGCTTGGCCCCATGGCACCTGCCTCAGACTCCTTCCCTGTTGTCTCAGCAGGAGAACCAGATTCTGCACCCTCAGCTGAAAACCCTGAACCTAGCAGCCTGGCTAATTACCTAATCTCTCCTTTACCACCCCTCAGTAAGTCAGTGATGGATATCATTTTAGAGGCTAGGTGGCCTAGTACTAGAAAATCTTATGCTGCAAAATGGAAAAGATTTTGTACCTGGAACCAATGTCAAGGGATGAGCGCAGCAGTGCCCAGTTTACCTTAGATTCTACAATATTTGACTGAGATGCTTCATAAGGGCTTGTCCTTTTCCTCCATCAAAATTCATGCCTCAGCCATTTCAGCTTATTATAGCACAGAGCCTCCTCTCTTGTCTCACCCACTGCTCAAGCAGTTCCTCAGAGGGGCCAACAATTTAAGGCCACCGAGGAGAGCTCCAACTCCAGCCTGGGCCTTAACTTTGTCTTGGAGACACTCACGCTTCCTCCTTTCTAGCTAACTGCTACAGCAGATTTAAAACTCCTTTCCTGGAGAACAGCTTCCCTTTTAGCAATCACTTCTGCAAGAAGGGTATCTGAGTTACAGGCCCTTATGGCAGTGGAGCCTTTCATCATCTTTCATGCGGACAGGGTGTCCCTCAGAACCAGTCCCTCCTTCATGCCCAAGGTGGTATCCAGTGTGGCTCTTAATCAGTCCATTCATTTGCCTACCTTCTTTCCTAACCCACAGAACAAAGGGGAATGGATACTGCACTCCTTAGATGTGCACAGACAATTTAGATTCTACTTGGACAGGACTAAACCTCACAGGAAATCTGAACAACTGCTGGTGGCATTTGCTGCAGGGACAGAGGGGAAAGCTATTTCAAAGCAAACCATTTCAAAATGGATAGGCCACTGCATTCATTTCTGCTATAAACACCATGGAAAACCTATCCCACGGGGCATCAGAGCCCATACAAGGGACATCCTAGAAGCTGCTACCTGGAGTTCTGTACATACTTTCACCAAGCATTATCATTTTCCAATTTTTCTCCAAATCCAGAGCTTGTGGTTTTGCTACTGCAGTCTTGCAGGGCCTTTTAGCTGATCCTAATTCTATTTAAATTCCTCCTTCCAACCTTAATTTTGGGAATCTACCCAAATGTAATGACTGCAACAGTGAAACACGAAGAACATAGCACAGTTGTGTACACTTACCATAAATGTAGATGTTCGAGTGTATTCACTTTTGTAGCCCTGGATGTTCTTCAAGGATGCATCTGCAGTCCTAACATATGGGTTGTCCTGCCTCAGGCAGCCCTTCGGTCGGCCGGATTCCAAAGTCTGGGTCTGGCCTCTGCTGATGTTGCACTTCACCCGACGTCATAGCTGCTGTGTATTGGGTATAAAGGCATCAGCCGACGCCATTTTCCCCAGTCTTTCTTGCCGTGTGGTGCCCGAAGCAGAAGCTGTTCGCAAGTGCCGGTCGGTCAGATCCAGAGATTTCTACTACCGAAGACTTCTAAAAGGCTAAGTACCCCGTTGGGGACTCTTTCTTGCCTCAGCCGATGTCAGACAAAGTAAATAATTGTTTAACTTGTGGGAAACAAATACCTCATAAGGATTTCCACTCTTACTGCCTTCCTTGTTTAGGCCCAGACCACGACGTATCAGCTTGTCTAGCCTGTGCTTCCTTCAACCGACGGACGCTTAGACGTCGGTCGGAGTTTGTAGAGGAGTTTTTTGGTCCCGCTTTTGCATACAAAATGCCGTCGGAGACTCCGACTACACAATTAGCTAAAAAGCGTAAGGAAAAGGACCGACACTCGCGGTCCGCAGTTTCGGCTGAAACCATGGTTAGGCCAACCGCGAGTGTCTCGGTTTCGGCTGAAACCGAGCCCTCGGTTCTTCCTTCGGCCGAAAGCATACCTCCGATAGCCGAGGCCTCACAGAGCATGGCTGAATCTGCTACTGAAATTACCCCTGCTGAAGCAGGCACCCAGGATTTATCAGATACTATTCCTTTAGACATATCTACCCCTGCACATGGAGCTGCTAGACCCCCTGCATTTATGTCTATCAAGGCTTTTTCCAGGGCTAAAGCAGCTAAATCTTCTAAGGCCTTACCTGCTAAAATTCCCCCTTTCAGGCCTACCTCTAGTTCCCAAATGCTCAGCCTGGCTGAGGATCTCATTTCTTTGATCAGGGGATCCCAACCTCACCCAGACAGGGCCTCTCAACCTCCAGATAAGAGACCTAGAACTGAACCCCCGGAACCTGTTTCTACAGACTATTCCTCAGATGACTCAGAAATTTCAAACCCTCAGGAAGGCCCATATTCTCCTTGTGAGGATTCTGATGCAGAAGACTCCATTCCTTCTGTTTCTCCTCCTGAAGAATTTTCCTTTGGGAAAACCTTACATGCTATGAGGGAACATTTTCAATGGCAGGGCCAGGATTTTTCAGATTCAAGGAAAAGGCTTAGGACTTTTTTACATTTACCACAGCATAGGCCTTTAGCCATCCCTCCAGTACTAACAGTTGTTGATGATGCATATAATGATGCCTGTACTGCTCCTGATTCCCTCCCTCCGGCCCCTGCCAAGCCTGACAGATATTACAGGGTCCCGGACACACACTACCATTTCTATAAGGCTCCTGTTGCAGATCCTGAAACCATTTCACAGGGCCCCAAAGCTGTAGCAGCTGCCTCTGCCAAAAACCCTCTATCATCTGAAAGGGAATCTAGAGCATTAGAGAGATGGGGTAAAAAGGTTTATACTTCTGCTACTCTTTCGGCCAGGGCCTTAAACTGTCAATTTCACATGATTCAGTACCAGGAATTTTTGTTAGACCAGCTAAATAAAAAACTGTCCTCTCCTGAACCTATAGACCGTAAGTCCCTTCAGGATTTGGTACATAACTCTCAGCAGGTCAGTAACCATTTCTTAAAATGTGGCTATGATGCACTGGAGGCTTCCTTTAGATCAGCTATGACTGGAACAGTGATTACAAGGCATGCTTGGTTAAAAGAACAATCCTTACCAGACCATGTTAAGTCAAAACTCCTAGATGCTCCTATGGAGAAACAAAGTTTGTTTGGCTCCCCTGCTCAGCAGGTTCTAAAGAAGGTAGAAGAAAAAGCAAAATCTGTCCAAACAGTCAAGGATTTCTTACAGGTCCAACCTCCGAGGTTTAGTAGAAATTGGCCTTCGAAGAATTGGTCCTTTCCAGACACCTCCAGAGCACAGAGAGGCAGAAATAGATGCCCAAGAGGCAGAGGTCAATCAAGGGGTGCGTGCCTACAGCTGACGTCAGTGGCAGCCTAACAACCAGAGAAGTACTGCCACAGATTCAGCCACCACCACTTCCACAGGACAGACACAATGACTTGGCTCTGATTCCGCCTACCAGGGAACAACTGGAAGCTCCCTTGGGCGGAAAACTAGCCTTATTTTCCGTAAACTGGCATTACATTACAGGAGACAAATGGACTTTACAAACAATAGACAAAGGTTACAGGTTTCACTTCCACACTCTATCAAAAAAGAGAGGAATGCCAAACCTACCACCAAGCCAAACAACAAACGCTCTAACGCAAATCAACAACCTACTAAGGATGAGAGCTATAGAAAAGGTACGGCCTATGGAACAAGGACAAGGATTTTACTCCAGACTTTTCCTTGTACCAAGAAAAGAAAATCAATGGAGGCCTATTCTCGACCTGTCCGCTCTGAACACATACCTTTTTGTTCCAAAATTCAAAATGCTGACCCTACAGCAACTTCTTCCCATGCTGGGCAAGGAGTCTTGGCTGGTGACTCTAGATCTCAAGGAGGCATACCTGCACGTCCCTATACGACCAGATTGCAGAAGACACCTCAGATTTCTTGCAGGATCAGAGCATTATCAATTCTCAGCATTCCCTTTGGCTTATCTACTGCGCCCAGAGTATTCACGAAATGCCTGGCATCAGTAATTGCTCATTGCAGGCTTCAGGGAATTCAAAATTATCCATACCTGGACGACTGCCTAATACAAGCGGACAACAAAACAAAATTAACAAAAGATTTGGAAAAGGTTATACAACTGCTGTAAGCCTTGGGATACACAGTCAACATGCAAAAATCAAGACTGCTACCATCCCAAAGGATAACATTCTTGGGTGCAGAACTGGACACATCAACTCAGATGGCCTTTCTCACAGAAGAAAAACAAAAGCAACTACCAGTCTATTTCATGGCATTAACAACACAGACTCAGCTTACTGCAAGGAAAATCCTGCAAGCCCTGGGTTACATGGCATCCTGCATAATATTGATTCCGCATGCCAGACTGCATATGAGAAAGTTGCAATGGTACCTAAGGAATGTATGGTCTCAACACAAGCACCTAGGCTGGGAGGCTCACATGGTGGACAAGTGTATACAAGGCCTATGGACACAAGACCAGCTGAATCTACACATAAATCAAAAGGAGATGCTGGCAGTGAAACATGCAATCCAGGCATTCAGACCATTCCTTCAACAAGGACACCTGCTGATAAGGACGGACAACACCACAGTCATGTGGTACATCAACAAACAGGGAGTGGACCTGTGGAATGTGGCCCTGAACCTCAACATTCAACTCCAGGCCAGATTTGTACCAGGAAAAGAAAATTCACTAGCAGACACCTTAAGCAGAACTACCACGGATGCTCACGAATGGATGCTGCATCCAGATATCTTCAAAACCATAACAAAGAAATGGGGGCTACCAGAGATACACCTGTTCGCCTCCCCACACAACCGCCAATTGAAGAAATTCTGCACAAGAGCATACCACCCACTTGCTTGGAGCGTGGACTCCCTTTCCTTCAGCTGGAAAAACCTGACAGCATATGCATTCCCACCTCTTCCTTTGATGCACAAAGACCTACTGAAGATCAAAGAGGATCAGTCAAGGATAATCCTGATAGCTCCAGACTGGCCGAGGCAGCATTGGTACCCGCTACTGAGAAGCATGTCTCGGACACACGCATGGCCTCTACCTCTATGTCCTTTACTTCCAACACAGAACAACTACAAGATCCTACATCCAAACTTGAAAACACTACAGCTAGCTGCTTGGAATATTACATAAAACAAAATAACCCAGATTTATCTCAGAGGGTTAAGGACATTATCCTGGAGGCTCGCAGACCCTCCACAAGGAAGACTTATTCAGCCAAATGGAAAAGATACCTCATTTGGAGTGCATCAAAAGGGGAAAATGCATCATTGGCAAACATAGCAAACATCCTGGAATACTTAGCAGAACTGTCCCACAATGGCCTGTCCTACTCCTCCATTAAGATTCATGCATCAGCAATTTCAGCAGAATATAACATGGATCCACCAGTCTTCTCTCATCCTCTACTCAGACAGTTTCTGAGAGGAATCAGAAATGTAAAGCCTCCAAGGAAACCACCTTTGCCTACATGGGATCTTAACTTTGTGCTGGAAAAGTTGACACTTCCCCCTTTTGAACCAGCAGCAACAGCAGACTTGCAGTTCTTATCTTGGAAAACTGTTTTCCTGCTTGCAATCACTTCAGCAAGAAGGGTATCTGAGTTACAGGCATTAATGGCAGTACAGCCCTTCCTTATCTTCCATCAGGACAGAGTGTCTCTGAGAACTAACCCTACCTTTATGCCAAAAGTGGTCTCCAGAGTATCATTGAACCAAGCAATTCATTTACCTACATTCTTCCCCAACCCACAGAACAGGGGGGAAAGACTACTACATACCTTGAATGTACACAGACAATTACGCTACTATCTGGACAGAACTAAGACCAACAGAAAAACTGACCAGCTTCTGGTAGCATATGCAACAGGAATGCAAGGAAAAGCAATTTCAAAACAGACAATCTCAAAATGGATAGGAAATTGCATTAGATTTTGCTACTCTTTTCATGGAAAGACAACTCCAGAAAATATCAGGCCTCACTCCACAAGAGCTACAGCCACCACTACAGCTTTCCTACGAGGAGTGGCTGCCAAAGACATTTTAGAAGCTGCTACTTGGAGCTCCGTGCATACATTTGCCAAGCATTATAATCTTCCTTTATACTCCAGATCCCGAGCAGGTTTTGCAACTGCTGTTTTGCAAGGGATCTTAACTACACCATCTTTATCTTAGTACCTCCTCCCCCAGTTTGGCTATGGTATTCTACCCATATGTTAGGACTGCAGATGCATCCTTGAAGGACATAGTACAGTTTTGTACCTACCATAAATGTAGATGTCCGATAGGTATGCATCTGCAGTCAGGATTACCCTCCCTTCTTCCCCTCTGTGGTATTCCTAGGGTATTTACCCCTCTTTTAGCTAGCTGGGGGAATCTGTTATGGTGTATTTGTTTGTATATATGTATATATGTATATATATTCTTATATAGTTTGCTCTCTACTGTTTGGCATTATTTGCATTTATCCAAATTTAGCCTTCCTAGAGGGCACCTGGCATCTGGGGCAAGAAACACTGAGGAAAATGGCGTCGGCTGATGCCTTTATACCCAATACACAGCAGCTATGACGTCGGGTGAAGTGCGACATCAGCCGAGGCCAGACCCAGACTTTGGAATCCGGCCGACTGAAGGGCTGCCTGAGGCAGGACAACCCATATGTTAGGACTGCAGATGCATACCTATCGGACATCAACATTTATGGTAGGTACAAAACTGTACTTTACCCACCCTCCAGCCCCCTTTCTTCTTTTGGCTATACCTCTACTCTTACTTACTATGCTCAAAAAGCTTTTTGTTGTATTTGCTTTTTTGTTGGAGGTATATCCTTGGTATTATAGATTTAATTGCTTCCCATTAGGGGGGCACCTGACATCTGGGGCAAGAAAAAGTGATGTAATGGTGTCGGCTGCATGTTTTAAACCCCTGACGACCTGACGTCATGGAAGAAAGGACAGCAACTGATGCAGGACCCAAGACTTTGTTAATCAGGCTGACTGAGGGTTACTGCAAGCAGATAACACAAATGTAATGACTGCAACAGTGAATACACTCGAACATCTACATTTATGGTAAGTGTACACAACTGTACTTTCTCCATTAATCTTTTGAATTTAGGTGCTGTTTTAGTAATAAAAGTAGGTTCATTCCCTACCAACTGATATATTTCAGAGTTAGTCTTAAAAATGCACCAGTTTCTTTTAATGATGTCTTTGATCTCACTGGAGAACTGGTTATGTTTTACTACCAAGGTCCTTTCATATTTGTGTTCCATATTGTTGGTAGATGCAGTGAGTCCAATGCCTAGAAGTAGCTTATAACTGTTTCCCCTCTTATTCTACACTTCTAATAACAAGGTATCTAGATTATGACCAGGGTACCCCTTGCTGAAAACATTTCTCTTAACTTTGCTAACTTGAGCCACACGTAATTGCGTGGGAAATGAGGGTGTCCAAATAACATATCTTTTCTCTGCTCCAAGAGTATGTAAATTTTAAACACTCCGTAGTATTATTCAAGTATTCTAGAAAGTTATGGATTTCGTGAACCTCACCATCCCATAAAATAAATATTTTGTCTAAAAAAACACACATAAATGTTGGTTTTTGGAGAAGGAACTCTTAAATACAAACTTATCTTCCCAACCTACCAATATCAGATTTGCAAAATCAGGGGCACACAATGCTCCCATTGCCACATCTCTTGTTTGCTGACAAAAACTCCCCCTCAAAAGATATATAATTAGATTTTAAGACAAGAGGCAATAATTCCATGACCAAATTGATTTTTTCAGTGGAGAGGGTAGACCATTTTGCTAAGCTCAAGTGGGAATATTCTAGACCTTCATTCTTGGGAATCACAGTGAACAGGCGTTTGACATCAGTTGTTACAAATGTAAGATTTTCCTTCCACATGTGTTCTTTCAGATGTCCTAGGACATCCCAGGTGTCTTTGATTAAATGTGGTACTGCATCATATACATGTTTAACCTATCTGTCAATCAGGACAGCTAAAGGGTATGGTTTGGATCCAGCAGCAGAGACAATGGGTCTAAAAGGAGGTTAGAGTACCCCTTTATGAATTTTTGGGATCCTGAAAATAACTGGTATAATGGGGTTAGGGTTGGATAAAAAATTATAGGTATCAAGGTCTGTTTGCTGGTTTAATACATACTCTTCTAGATACAAATCAATCCTTCCATATGCTATACGTATTTGATTTTTGGAAAGAGGGGTACAAGTATCTGCATCATGCAGATGTTCCAACGTGGTGTTGGAATAATCCTGTGCATCATAAATAACCATCTCACCCCACTTCTCTGGTTGCATGAGGTGTATGTTTTTTATCAGCATGCAATTGTTCAAGTAAAAGTTTTTCTGCCTTAGATAAATTGGAACAAAAATATTGTTTATTGGTACAGAATTTGTATATCTTCTATAACCACCTTTTCAAAAACAGACATAGTGGAGTATAAAAGGGGTTAAAACAGATTTGCTTCCTATTCAACCTACCCCTATGTTTGTTAACTACACCTTCCCCACTGTTTTTCTCATGAAGAAGACATTCAAGTTTAATTTTCTAACAAACAGTTTTACCTCTACTAAAGCATCAGCAATATCGATTTGCCTAGATAGAACAAACTTGAAACCTTTGAGAAAAAAGGCAAAATGTTCTTTAGTAATAACTCTGGTATAAAGTATAAAGTAAGGCAGCTGATGCCATTACATCAGTCGAAGCAGAAGCAGCTCGTATGAGTGGCGATAAGCTGCTACCTGAGTTTTCGTCTCGAATTGAAGTTGAAGTCTTCTAAAGCTAAGTACCCCATTGGGGATCCTATTTTCTTGCACTAACCAATGTCAGAAAAAGTTAACAATTGTATCGCCTGTGGAAAACAAATACCACACCGAGACTTCCACTTTTACTACGTCACTTGTTTAGGCCCAGACCACGGCGTTCCTCGTTGTCGCTTCTGTGCTTTATTCAATGCCAGATCTGTCCATCGTCGGGCCCTTATTGTAGTCAGATATTTTCATTTACAGTCTTCGAATTCCGATATGGCTTCGGTAAGCCATCCAACAGTAGATCTTCCGAAAAAACATAAAGATAAAGACAGAGACAGAATGTACAGGTCCAAACCTACCGATGACGCTTCCATTAAGCTAGTCGTCAGTCCTCCGGTACTCAGTGAGGCACTTTTGCAGTCCCTGATGCCCGCTTCTGTTGATTCGCAGGCTGCTACTGAGACCCTTTCAGAGTCCGGTATGCCACAAAACTCTTCTTTGACTAAGGATCCTGCAGTCGCCTCTACCCGGGATGGGTCCAGAGCCGATGATCAGGCACCGGCTTCCAAGGAAGTTCTTCGCACTGCCGAATCTCGAAACAAACCAAGGTCTTCTTTCGCGACTACTCTTCTTTCAAAAAAAGAGTTTCTTAGGCCCAGGGTTCGAACCACACCCAAGAAACCGACAACCTACTGTCAGTCGCCTGTTACCTTGCCTCAGTCTCAAATGCTTAAAATGGCAGAAGACCTTATCATGCTGATCAGGGGAAGCCAAGCTACCCTCTCAAAAAGGAAAGGAGATCTGTCCCCTGTAGTTTCAATCTGAACAAGAGGCAGATGAATCTGATGCATCTGACTATGAAAACATGCAACCTCTCTCCAGTTATGAGGATTCTGATGCAGAGGACTCCATTCCTTCAGCCTCTCCCCCAGAGGATTTTTTTTGGGGGAAACCCTGCATACTTTAAGGGAGCATTTCCAATGGGAGAATCAAAACTATCCTCAGTCTAAAAAGAGACATAGGGAATTCTTAGATCTTCTGCAACACAGACCCTTGGCCATCCTGCCAGTCTGGGATGTTGTGGATGATGTTTTCCTTGAATCCAGCTTGACTCCTGATGCCCTACCTCCTGCTCTCAGAAAACCAGACAGGTACTGTAGTGTCCGTGACTCACACAAAAGTTTTTTGTTTGTCTTTTTGGCTTTTCCCGGTTAGGGGCCACCACAGCGGAACTCCGGTCCACTAATGATTGGCAGTACATTTTTTATGGTGCCGAGTTGCTAGCCTGACATCCAACCTTCAACGAAGGCACGCCCATTCACGCATGTCTTTTGGAGGCCACTCAACCGCGGGGAGGACATGCAGACTCCACACAGAAGGCACTCCAGTCGTGAATCGAACAGGAGAACTTCTTGCTGTGAGGCAACAGTGCTACTGCTGTACCACCGTGGCTTCCGTCATCATCATCTTTCGGCTGTTCCCGTTAGGGATCACCACAGTGGATCATCTGTTTCCATTTCTTCCTGTCCTCTGCATCTTGCTCTGTCACACCAACCGCCTGCATGTCCTCTCTCACCACATCCATAAACCTTATCTTAGGCCTTCCTCTTTTCCTGTTACCTGGTAGCTTCATCCTTAGCATCCTTTTCCCAATGTACTCAGCATCCCTCCTCAGCACATGTCCAAACCAACGTAATCTTGCCTCTCTGGCTTTGTCTCCAAACCTTCCAACCTGGGCTGACCCTCTAATATACTTATTCCTAATCCTGTCCACCCTCATCACACCCAGTGCAAATCTTAACATCTTTAACTCTGCCACATCCAGCTCTAACTCCTGCCTTTTGTCAATGCCACTGTCTCCAACCCATATAACATAGCTGGTCTCACTACCCTCTTGTAGACCTTCCCTTTCACTCTTACTGGTACGTGCCTGTCACAAATCACTCCTGACACTCTTCTCCATCCACTCCATCCTGCCTGTACTCTCTTCTTCACCTCTCTTCCACACTCACCATTACTCTGAACTATTGACCCCAAGTATTTAAACTCATCCACCTTCGCCACCTCTACTCCTTGCATCCTCACCATTCCTCTATCCTCCCTCTCATTCACACACATATATTCTGTCTTAGCTCTGCTGACCTTCATTCCTCTTCTCTCTAGGGCATATCTCCATCTCTCCAGGGTCTCCTCCACCTGTTCCCTACTCTCACTACAGATCACAATGTCATCTGCAAACATCATAGTCCACGGGGACTCTTGTCTGATCTCGTCTGTCAACCTGTCCATCACCATTGCAAATAAGAAAGGGCTCAGAGCTGATCCTTGATGTAATCCCACCTCCACCTTAAACGCATCTGTCACTCCCACTGCAAACCTCACTGCTGTCACACTACCCTCATACATATCCTGTACCACTCTTACATACTTCTCCGACTTCCTCATACAATGCCACAACTCCTCTCTAGGCACCCTGTCATATGCTTTCTCTAAGTCTACAAAAACAAAATGCAACTCCTTCTGACCTTCTCTGTACTTCTCCATCAACACTCTCAGAGCAAACATTGCTTCTGTAGTGCTGTTTCCCAGCATGAAACCATACTGCTGATCACTAATCATCACGTCCCTTCTTAACCTAGCTTCTACTACTCTTTCCCATAACTTCCGTGACTCACACAAATATCTTTTTAAAAATCCAACAGCTGACCATGAGGTCATTTCTCAAGGGCCAAAAGGGATTAAAGCAACCTCTGCTGAGAATTCCACAACCTCAGACAGGGATTCCCGAGCATTGGACAGATGGGGTAAAAAAGTATACGCCTCAGCTACTCTTGCTATCAGGGCACTAAACTGTCAGTTCCATATGCTGAAATTTCAGCAACATACCCTGGAACTCCTTAAGAAAGAAATGTTTCCCTTCCTGCTTGGACAGAATCTAAAAATTTACAAGACTTAATGCATTCTGCAAGCCAAGTAACTAAACACACTTTGCACTGTGGTTTTGATGCCCTAGAAGCTTCTTGCAGGGCAGCAGTCACTGGATCTGTCATTAGAAGGCAGGCATGGCTTAAGGAACAACCCCTGCCAGACCATGTCAAATCTAAATTGTTGGAAGCCCCCTTGCACAAAGATAACTTATTTGGCACTAAGGCAGAAGAGGTCTTAAAAAAGATGGAAGAAAAGGCAAAATCTATGCAAACAGTTAAGGATTTCTTACAAGTCCAGCCCCCTAGGTTCAGCAGGCATTGCCCCTCCAAGCACTGGTCCTTTCCTGCTCTGAGTAAACCAGCCCAGCCTAGGCCCCATGGAAACAGACCCCCCCCCCAGACAGCAGCCCCAGGGAATGCAGAGATCGAAGCAGTGGACTACCTCCACTTCAAAACCATGGAGTTCTAAGCCACCCACTTATGGTAAGAACTCACAATGACTCACCTCCGCCTCCTCCCCCCTCTCCCCACCTTCACTTACCCCTAGGAGGAAAACTCTCATTTCACTCAACACCTGGGCCACCATAAGCAAGGACCAGTGGGTTCTGAACATTGTATCTCACGGATACAAATTTTCCTTCCATACCCTTCCAACCCCAAAAGGGTTCCCAGATCTACCACCAAATCAGTGGGCAGAGGCTCAAAAGCAAATCCTTTCCCCTCTCTATATGAGAACAGTAGAGCACGTTCCTGCAGAACAGATGGGCAAAGGCTTCTACTCCTGACTTTTTCTGGTGCCCAGAAAAGAGAGCACCTGGCACCCCATTCTCAGTCTATGAATTCTAAACACTTTCCTGGTGATCCCAAAATTCAAAACGCTCACCCTCCAGCAGCTGCTACCCATGCTGTCCAAGGAAGCTTGGCTAGCCACCCTAGAACTAAAAGAGGCCTACCTCCACATTCCTGTCAGGGAATCATGCAGGAAATATGTCCGCTTCAGAGCAGGATCTCAACACTTTCAGTTCCCTGCACTTCCATTTAGCTTATCTACTGCTTCCAGAGTTTTTTACAAAATGTCTGGCTCCGGCCATTGCCTTTTGCAGACAAAGAAATATTCAAATTTACCCATACCTAGATGACTGCCTTATTCAGGCAGACAGCCAGGAAAAGCTGCTCAAGCACCTGGCCTTTGTAAAGACACTACTAACCTCCCTAGGATACATAATCAACTAAAAGAAATCCAAACAGGTGCCCATCCAAAGGATAATCTTCCTGGGAGCAAGTCTGGACACAGCATCCCAGATGGCATTCCTTACACCAGAGAAACACATTTTCCTGACAGCCTATTTCTCTCAGCTAGCCACCAGGCCCCAGCTGTCTGCAAGGAAGATCCTGCATGCTCTGGGGTTCATGGCATCTTGCATACTACTTATTCCATATGCCAGACTGCATATGAGGAAACTTCAATGGTACCTAAAGAGCCTTTGGTGTCAACACTCTCAAGATCTGGAAACTCTTATACCTATAATTCCTTGCCTCAGAAATAAATTTCTTTGGTGGGCAACAGCATGCTCCCACAACAAGGGACTGCCCTTCTCCCCACAGCCCGCCACACAGACCCTCACCAGAGGTTCATCAGACTATGCTTAGGGTGCGCACCTGGATGGCAGGTGCATACAGGGCCAATGGAGCCCTCAGGAAATCCCTCTGCACATCATTCAAAAAGAGATGATGGCTGTGCAGCACTCCTTGATAATTTTCAAATGCCTTCTCTCTCCAGGGATTCTCCTGATCAAAACAGAAAACACCACTGTGATGTGGTACATCAACAAGCAGGGAGGGACTCACTCCTACCCTCTATGCAGGCTGGCCATGACCCTTTGGTTCACAGCCTCTTCCATGAAACTACACCTGTTAGCACAATTCCTACCAGGCTCCATCAACTCTCTGGCAGACCAATTAAGAAGAAACCTTCTGGACCCACAGGAGTGGCAACTCAACAGAAGTACCTTCACTCTAATAACTCAGAAACGCTGAACCCCGAAGGTTGGCTTATTTGCCTCCCACGCCAACCATCAGCTCAGAAAATTCTGCACCAGGGAGCATCACTGCATGACTTGGAAAGGGGATGCCGTGTCCTTCCTCTGGGTCAGTCTATAAGTCTATGCCTTTCCTCCTCTGCCTCTCACCCCCAGGGTACTGCTCAAAATAAGGGAGGAAAAACCAAGGACCATTCTTATAGCTCTAGACTGCCCCTGACAACACTGGTACCCCTTGCTGCACAGCCTGTCCCTGCTGCCTCTATGGCATCTTCCGCAGATTCCAAACCTCCTGACCCAGAGGGAAGGGGAATTCTTGCATCCCAAATTGCAGACTCTCAATTTGGCAGCTTGGCTTATTCCCTAATGCCTAATCAATCTGCCATTTTAAGTAAACAGGTTTTGGATGTTATCCATGAGGCCAGACATTCTAGCACCAGAAAGTCTTATGCAGATAAATGGAAAAGATTCTGCACCTGGATCCGGGCTAAAGGATCCAATATGGCACAGCCTTCCATCTCTCTCATCCTTGTTTACTTAGCTCACCTACTACACAGTGGTCTCCCTTTCTCCTCTATAAACATTTATGCTTCTGCTATTTCTGCTCATTTTCCCACTGAGCAGCCCCTTTTCTCACACCCTTTGATCAAGCAGTTCCTCAGAGGGGCTAGCAACTTGAGGCCTCCCAGAAGGGCACCAACGCCATCTTGGGACCTTAACTTTGTCTTGGAAAAGCTCATCCTGCCCCCTTTCAAACCATCTTCTTCTGCAGTGTTAAAATTTCTCTCCTGGAAGACAGCTTTCCTTCTGGCCATCACTTCAGCCAGAAGAGTCTCTGAGCTGCAAGCACTCATGGCTGTGGAACACTTCATCATCTTCCAAGCAGACAGGGTATCCCTCAAAACTAACCCATCCTTCATGCCCAGGGTGGTGTCCAGTGTGGCACTCAACCAATCCATTCATCTGCCCACCTTTTTTCCTAATCCCCAGAACGAGGAGGAAAGGATTCTGCTCTCTCTAGATGTGCACAGACAGCTCAGATTTTATCTGGACAGGACTAAATCCTTCAGAAGGTCTGATCAATTACTGGTTAGCTTTGCAACAGGGGCAGAAGGCAAAGCCATCTCCAAGCAAACCATTTCCAAATGGATAGCACACTGCATCCATTTCTTCTACAAACAGCAAGGAAAGCCTCCCCCCAAGGGGGTCAGGACACACTCCATCAGAGCAGTCTCCACACCTCTGAAGCTTTCCTCAGAGGAGTCCTCAACAGAGACATCCTGGAGGCTGCCACCTGGGCATCTGTTCACACTTTTACCAAGCATTACCACCTGCCTCTCTTCTCCAAATCCAGGGCAGGGTTTGCCACTGCAGTCTTGCAGGGCATCCTAGCCAGCCCCTAGTGTCCTAGACTACCTCCACCCATTTCCTCAGCTTTGGGAATCTACCCAAATGTGATGACTGCAACAGTGAAACACAAAGAACATAGTACAGTTGTGTACACTTACCATAAATGTAGATGTTCAAGTGTATTCACTGTTGCAGTCCTGGTTTCCCTCCCTCCATCCCCCTTTATTCTCTTTCTTTCCTTACAAGGGACTTATTGGTATTTATTTTCCACTGGTGGGGTTCTTCCACCAGAACCTGGCCTCCTACTTTGGGGGCTCCTGACAGGTTAGGGCAAGAAAAACTGATGTAATGGCATCGGATGCCTTACTTTATACTACTGATGACCTGACGTCAGTCCTCAAGTGACAGCACCCGATGCAGAAATACTAAGCCTCTGGTATTCGGGCCGGCCGAGGACTACCTTGGCAGTGACAACCCAAATGTGATGACTGCAACAGTGAATACACTCGGGCATCTACATTTATGGTAAGTGTACACAACTGTACTTTTATCAACCCTAGTAAGAACACTCTTAGCAATGTCAGCAATGTTTCTTGATTGGGGAATGTTACTTCCGAATCCTACCATGGAGTGACTGCTCCCCTTATCCCACACCACCTTTCCAAAGCCGCTGAGGGTAACACAATTGCTGGAGGAAGGATTATTTTATGATAGCAGAGTGAAACAGTGAACTTCAGTAGTAAAGAAAGACAAATGTATCAAAGGGCAGCATGTGAACAGAGCAAAAAAGAGCTCATTTTAGCAGAAAGATGAGTATCAGTGCTGTATCCACTGCTTAGATCTGGATTTTTGGGCTGATTCCACCTAAGCAGACTTCCGAGTTATGTGACAGTGACACCAAACTACATATTTGTAGGTACAAATGCGTAGCTGTTTTAATTGAAAGCTCTGGGTTAACTACCACCTGATTACAGACTCCTGAACTGTGGCAGACAGGTAATCCTTGTATCTAAATCCCTTCTTACAATTCCATGTGTAGAAATACCCAACGTACTGAAAGCTGTTTCTCCGTACAGGTGTAGAGGAGCACTAGACAGTCGTCAGTTTTCCTTTTTATCTGAAGAACTGGAATGCAGAATTGTTTCTGAACAATATACAATATTCTTTCTGTTCGTTTTGTGTGATAGAGAAATCCTCTTTGCAAACAAAACACAGGGAGCTTTGTAAAGGAATTGACTTGTCATGGTGTTAAATTTCAGTGCATTTACTCTGAAAAAGAGATTTAGTTGCTACACTGTTTAAATTCCTAGAAAAGAATGTGTGCCATTTCAGGTCAAAAGTCCAGAGAGATGTGAGATGATGCTTTTTAAAGTGACTATACTGTGCAGGCATTTTCGTGAAAAACCTTAAGACTCTTTTTTTTTTTTTTTTTTTCCCATGAGCACTGTTAAACCAAGTATGTGTGTGCCATTTACCTCAAACCCACACAAATGCTTTGCTCCCAGTGACCCAAGACCGTGCCATATTTTCAAAGTTATCCTTCCTTCAAGACTCCTTGAGAAATAGTATGCTGAACATCTTTTCAGTTAGTAAAAAGTGCTGGTTTTCAAGAATGCATTTTAGGTTCTCTATTTTTTTTTTTTTTTTAACTTTGTGTGGGTGTTTATTATACAGAAGAAAAGTCTGGCAGTAAACTTCATTCTCTGTTTGTCTTGTAAAATTTGTGGATGGCATAGACTGTACAAGTCATACACGGCTCTGATCTAATGAACATCTGGCTTTTCAAAAATTTAGTGTTTCAGATTATAGCCTTAATTCTGTGTTTATTCAGTACTGTCAAGGCTGAAAAGTTCACAGAGTCTGGCTTTATTAGCCTGAATGGATTAATAAAAGTCTGTAAACATTAGTAAAGTGCCAATTTGCATTCATATGGCAGTGGTGGAACACTCCTTAATGGAAAACTCCACCTTAAAACTCAAAAGAAGTTACGTACTCACTATAACATTCCTTGTGTATTGTCCATCTCGCCTTCATTCTTCACGGGTTGGTTCGGAACCAATCCTCAGTTCCGACTCGGCCTTATACAAAAGCTCGAGGTCTTTCACTAGCTCGTGGCTGTAACCCTATCCCATCATGCTGTAGGAAAGCTCCTCAGATCTTGTTTGCTGATATAACAATATCTACCAATAGAAGTAATAACAGTTATGGAGCAATGCAAACCACACTGTCCTCTAGGAGCTAAAGGTTGGGGGAAGGAGGGTGGGATGTAAGAATGAAGGTGAGATAGACAAAACACATGGAACATTATGGTGAGTACACATGGAACATTATGGTGAGTACATAACTTCTTTATGTGATGTTGTCTTATCTCCCCTTCATTCTTAACTGGTTGATGCAGCGTCCCTAGCACCATGTTTCCAGGGTGGCTCAAGGGAGAATATTCTTCAAAACAGTGGACCTGAAGGAGGCCCTGTTCCAGGAGGCCAAGTCTACTTTGTAATGAGTACCCATCTTGCTGCAGCCCAAATGGTATCAATTGGAAGTCTTGCCCAAAAGGCAGAAGAGGTTGATACAGCCCTTGTAGAATGACCTTTTACTTTGATGAGAAGCTCTTTGTTTTGAGATTTGTAAGTAAAGGTAATACAATCTGATAACCATTTTGAAAGAGTGACTTTTGATACAGGAGCACCCTTCTTGATGTCTGAGAAGGATACAAATAATTGGTCAGATTTTCTGTAAGGCTTTGTCCTATGTAAACAGAAACGTAATTGTCTATGTACATCAAGTTGGTGTAGCATGTACTCTGCCTTGTTGCCATAGTTTGGAAAAAAGACTGACAGGTCTATGGATTGATTCAAATTAGATTCTGAACATATTTTGGGTAGAATGGATGGATTTGTTCTTAGAGATACTCTGTCTCTGTGAAAGACGATGTAGGGGGGCTTTATTGACAATGCTTGTAGCTCAGAAACTCTTCTAACAGAAGTGATGGCTGTCAAAAAGATCGTCTTCCAGGTTAAAAACTTTAGATCACATGATGATGCAGATTCAAAAGGGGGAAAAAATCAAACTGGGTAAGACAAAGTTCAGGTCCCATGGTGCTGGTGGTGCTTTAACGAGTGGCCTTAATAAGACAATGCCCTTAAGAAAGGCCTTGCAAAGTCTGTGTGACATCACATTAGGTCCCGATTCACCTATATGAAAATTAGATATTGCTGCTAACTGAACCTCAGTGGTGGCTGCAGTGATGCTTTCATTGAAAAGCTTTTCCAAAAATTCGAGAATGGAAGCTGTAGGGGCAGAAAAAGGATCAATACGGTTATTCAGAGCCCAGGAAGAAAATCTCTTCCATTTCCTTAAATATAACTTTATCACTGGAAATCAAGATATGTTTCACTGATGGAGAAAGGCTAGGGAACCTGGCTATATTTGAAATTGGAGCAGCCAAGCTGTCAATTTGAGGGTTGGAAGGGAAGGGTGGAGCATCCCTGATGCATGAGTCAGAAGGTCTGGAACTGGATCCAGAACCCATGGCTCCTCCTGGAGGTGAGGCCAAAGGAAGGGGAACCAGATTTGATGAGGCCAGTATGGGGCGACGAGTATCAAATTGCTTTCCAAGGAACTGGCTTTCTAAAGAACTTTGGGTATCAACAGAAAGGAAGGAAAGGCATAGAGGAGACCCGAGGGCCAAGAGTGAATGAGTGCATCCCTTGGTGACTCCCTCAGAGGGGGTTATTAGGGCAAAGTAACTGCTGCATTTGGCATTCATCGCCATGGCAAAAAGGTCGCAGCAAGGCTGGCCCCATTTGCGGAAGATCTTTTCTTCTACTTTTCATTTTAGGGACCACTCGTGAGGCATCAGAATTGCCCTGCTGAGTTTGTCTGCTATCACATTGGTTTTCCCCGGGATGTCCATTGCTGTCACAAAGCATTGGAAGGAGGTCGTCCACTGCCATACTCTCTGGGCCTCCCGACAAAGGGGATAAGATCTGGTTCGTCCTTGTTTGTTTATGTACCACACAACCAACATGTTGTCTGTCTGTATTGCAATAGTTCCCAGTGGAAGAGAGTCCTGAAGTGCTTGCGATGCTAGAAGCACTGTTCTCATCTCTAGGATATTGATGTGCAAACGAGCCTCGTGATCCTGCCAAGTGCCTTCGACTGTTCTCCCCAGTTAATGCCCCCCACCCACCCTACCTGGGTAGCATCCGTGGTCACTGTAGCCAAAGGCAGTTGGAGAACAAAGGGTCGACCTAGAGTCACATCATTAAAGTGAAGCCACCAATGAAGGTCTTTCTTGCAAAATTCTGTTATAATTATTTGGTGAGACATGGGTGGCTCCTGCATGGACCACTGGGTGAAAAGTAGCCATTGAAGGATTCTCATATGTAAACGTGCTAATGGAATCAAGTTTATTGCAGCTGCCATGGTTCCCAAAATTCACAGGACTGTTCTTGCTTGTACTTTCCTCTTGGAAAGTAGGGTTTGGACCTGATGTCGTAGGACCTGAACTCATTCGGAGGGAAGTTTTGCCATCATTTTGGTTATATATAGATCTACCCCTGTAAAAACAATACACTGAGATTGCAACAAGGCAGATTTTTCAAAATTTATCGTGATTCCCAGGTGAGAGCAGAGTTGCAAGGTGGTGTCTCTCGCTTCTATGAGTAGATGCTCAGTGGTGGCGGTTAGGAGCTAGTCGTCTAGGTACGGAAACACTCAGAATCCTAGGCATCTCAAGTGATCTGTGACTACCGCCATACACTTGGTGAACACTCTGGGGGCTGTAGTGAGACCAAAGGGCAGAACTCAAAACTGATAGTGAATGACTCCTGGATTGCCTGTCCATTTTTATGTGGTAATACGCATGCTGGAGGTCTATAGAGCACATGCAATTGTCTTGTCACAGAAAAGGGAGTATCAGCTGCAGTGTTACCATCTGGAACTTTGACTTTCTTACCAAAATGTTCAATTGGCTGAGATCCAGGATGGGTCTACAGACCCCTGTTTTCTTTGGAAGTTAAAAGAACCTTGAGTAAGTTCCAGATCCTATTTGGTCTGCAGGGACTGTCTGGATGACTCTTTTTTTTCTAGCAACTTTTGAATTTCTAGAGTTGCCTGTTCCCTTTGACTAGGTGGAACTTCCAGGATATTTTTTACGTTTGAGACAGGGAAGGGAAAGGGTATGGAGTAATCTCTGGATACGAAACTTTGTACCCACTTGTCTTTTGTTATTTTTAGCTAGGCTTTTGGGTACAAAGATAAGCGACCAACGATTGCCTCCAGAGACAGACAGGCAGGCCTCCTTCCAGGAGCATTAAAAGGGCTTACCAAGGAAGGTTTCTCTTTCACCCTGATTTTGTGACCCCCTTCTGCCATGAGGTCAGCGTCTTCCATTACTGCTGACCCCTCTGCCCTTGGGGGGAAAGATCACCATGTGTGTCAAGGAAAGCTCTCTGGGATTTTCGGAACCATATCATTCCCCTCTTTTGACATTTTGGGTAAGGTCTAGAAGGTAGGGAAAAATGGACTCCTATAGCCAAAAGAGTTTTGGCTTCTTGTTCACACCTGGTCAGTGTCTCTTTAACCTTTGGCCCTAACAGGGATGAGATATTGAAAGGGGGGTTAATAAAGGTAGACTGAAAGGGCTCCACAAAGTCACACAAGTGCATCCAGGAAGGTCTCCTTAGGGAAATTCCTGAACCCGCTGCCCTACTCGCTCCATCTGCTGCATAAGAAATAAGCCTAATGGAGGAGGTGACTACTGAATTTAAGGTGGAGAGCTGAGAGGAAACTTTTTCTGATACCCCTTCAGTTACAGACCCTTGGGGAGTATCTCCTAGCTCCTTCAAGAGATCTCTTTGAAGTCTGGTAAAATGGGTAAGATAATTAAGCGAACTGAGTGCAAATGTCGCTGAAGAAAAGGTGTGCTTTCTGTACCTGTCCATCATACAAGAAGAGAACACTCTGAAAGCTCCTTTTTTGTGTCCATTGACCCCACCATAACATCTAATGGGACTCCCTTCATAAGAAAGTTATTGTTCATAGGCAACATTATGAATTTATTAGGCCTCCAAGGAGTGTGCTCCACTGAGCCTGGAGTCTCCCACATCTTTCGACAAACTAGGTCCATAAGTTTGTTGAAAGGTGGAGACACCCAAGTGGTGGAAGGGTGAGACCCTAAGCCTTCAGGTATACAGACTCCTCCTCAGAAGGGTTGATGGGGGCTTCCAACCACCTCTCTGCTTACATATGTCTGCAAAGGAGGCATTCTCAGAGGGCAACAGTGGGGACCTTTCTGACTTATCTAGGTCTGTATCGGATGTGATGGACTCCTCTGGGGAGTCTAAATGCTTCCTCTTGCATAGTCTCTTCCAAGGGGCCTCCTCAGAAGGGTATTCTGGAGAGGTTTCAGAAGAAATGGTTTCGCCTGATGAGATATCCTGAGGCTTGGGGTCTCCACATCTCTGTGGAAGCAGTGATGCTGAGGTAGGCACTGGTGCCTTTGGGGGAAGAATGTCTCAACCTGAGAGTGGACCTGTCTGTGGCAACAGCACTCTCCTCTTCAACTCGAACACCCCCTGCCCCCGATCTGAAGAAACTCCTGGCTCCAAGGACTCAGAGGGCATCCCCGGAACCGAGGGGGTTGGCTCCAAGGCAGGTGTAGGAGCCGAGCTCACCTGCGCCGAAGCTCCGAGAGGCAAGTTCGGATCTGGCAACTGTCTGGCCCGACTCCCCTATGCGGACCCGACTGGAGAACATCAGCTCCTAGACTCCTCAAGTTCAGATGGAACCAAGGATGTCGGAGCGGTAGTCGGAACCGAAAATCCTGGGATAGGTCTTGGCTTCAGCGTTTCCACAACAATCAGTTCAAGACATTCTGGCCCCGAAGTCCCAGATCGGATCGGAGGAGGACTCAATGGTGAAGGGGTAGCCTTAGTCAGTTCTGAATCCCTCTGGGTTAGAGCCGACAACAGTTTAGCAAGGCCCGGCGTCCTCAAAAGCCTCTACACTATGCGATCCACGTCATCATCAGAAGGGCTCCTGGAAGACTGAGAGGAGGGAGCAGCAGATCTAGCTGATTTCAGCAAGTGGGACCTCACAGTAGGAGAAACTGCCTCCAATACCGGGGACTGGCTCTGTAACTGAAACTCCGACACAAAAGGAGCCGAGGAAGTAGATTTTTCGGGCCCAACATTCTTCGGTTCTGGAGATGCTATTTTTGACAATTTTATAACCGGCTCTGATTGACCACTAGAAAAAGATGACCTCTTTCCTGAATTCTCGGACTTAGAAGAAGGAGATTTGTTTGATTTAGAAGTACCCTGACCTTCTTCAAGAGCTTCAGTGAAGGGGTTCTTTAGCAAACCTCTTAAAATCAGCTTGTTTTTTCTCTCAAGCAGCACTCTATGACTGAATGAGTGACAGATGGTGCTGGATTCCTGTAAATAAACTGCTCCAAGGCAGTATACAGAAGTAGTGTCACTATCAGAGAGAGACATTTTCTGGTTACACTTTCCACATTTTTTGAACCCAGAGGGTTTAGTTTCTTTAGGTTCCTTAGACATGCTTTTATTTAACAATAATAACAGCAGCAATAACAACAGCTATCCACTACAAGCAATATAAACTAAGGCTAGTACTATAATACACATATATATATTTTTTAAGAACAAGAAGAAGAATAAGCATTCAGAGGAGCAACCTTAGAAATTACAGCAGAAAGGGGGAAGTTCTCTAACTTAAAAACTAATCTGCCTAAGGTTAGAAGGGGAGAAAAGGGAGCCCTCTAAATGAAACAGGCAATGGCAGGCCTCTAATTTAACAAGCTATCGCGTAAAGTTAAGGGGTGAAAAAGTAAGGAACCTCACTTTACAAAATTCTTTAATTTAAAGGAGCTTGTTGTTAATAAGATAAACCAAAAGAAGCCCTATAAACTAAATGGGCTTAAGGAAGTAAAGTTAAGCCTAGATAGGGAGGGGATAAGGCCTAGAGGAAAAACAACATCCAAAAGTAAAAAAACAACAACCACAAATACTCTAAAACTAATTAATGTATCTAATAAACTCTAGAAGTTATATCTAAATTAGCAAAATGGCAGTTATGCAATAAACAAGGAAATAAATTTCACACTTAGCCAGAGCCAGTGTGGTAGCACTCGATCTTGTTTAGCGGCTAACGAGATCTGGGGAGCTTTCCTAGAACATGATGGGATAGTGTTATAGCCATGAGCTAGTGGAAGACCTTGAGCTTTTGTATAAGGCCAAGTTGGAACCGAGGATCGGTTCCAAACCCAACCAATTAAGAATGAAGGCGAGATAAAACAACATCACATCATATTTTTTTCATTGTGTCTTTGTTTTTGAGCTATTTTATTGCTTCAAAATCACTCCAAGTGCTTATTTTACAATCTTAATGTCTTTCTCTCAAAATGTTGGATGATGGGGCCTGCCCTGGTAATGTGATCTTGTTTTCTTGCTTTCATTCCTTCCTCCCAGAATACGTTTCAAGTCCTCTTTATATGATTCATGCTAGACATAAAGAAGTGGTGCTGTTTTCTCATGCCGTTAAGACTGAATAGCAGGACTGTGAAGCACTGTCATCTAAACACACCTTCTGTAACAGATCTGCTTCTATGTTTACCTGACTGAACCTCATTTGTGTCTGTCAGAGCTTGTTCTATGCAATAAATAGCTGTTAGCTTCTTGCAGCATGGGCGCCGGAAGCATAGACCCAGGGGGAGGGGAGCCCCCCTTTTACAGCTGCAAGACCTGTTGGGAAAAATGAATGAAGTGAAGTTTTCACGCTAATGCAGATTCGCACGTGGAAGTTAAACTAACTAAACTAGCTGTTCTTGTTCTCTTATTGCTCTGTGTTACATGAGTTATGCTGCCACTGTTCCGTTGGTGCTGCCAGAGCCAGAGTCATGCTGGTAAGGAGAGTTATGCTGCTTGTGTGTGTGTGTGTGTGTGTGTGTGTGTGTGTGTGTGTGTGTGTGTGTGTGTGTGTGAGTGAGTGTGTGTGTGTGTGTGTGTGAGAGAGTGTGTGTGTGTGTGTGTGTGTGTGTGTGTGTGTGTGTGTGTGTGTGTGTGTGTGTGTGTGTGTGTGTGTGTGTGTGTGTGTGTGTGTGTGTGTGTGTGCATGTGTGTGTGTGTGAGAGTGTGTGTGTGTGTGTGTGTGTGTGTGTGTGTGTGTGTGTGTGTGTGTGTGTGTGTGTGTGTGTGTGTGTAAAATGCCCCAGTTAGGTATAACTGGTGATTAGTGTTACTCAGGCTCAAACCCATACCACCACTTGTGATTCAGGGAGTTGAGTCCATAGCTCTCCACTGTCCAGATTTTCACAGAATATTTGGCTCACACTTTTGGTCTGTTCCTCCTAAAATTTGTGTTTTACTGACAAATCAGTAAGAAATGAATTCACTAAATAATGATAGATCTTTAAGTTTCAGTCGTCCTATCTTTCAGGAAACACGTGGTAACACAAAACACTTTATTTTAGCAACTTTCTAAGATTATACAAGCAATATTTAAAATGTGTCCCTGGTTTTGAGCCTTTGCCCCCCCCCCCCAAATAAATTTTAGCTATTTCCAGATTTTTTGTGCTGCAAAGTTGAGAGGTTTAGTTGATCAGCAAGTGGATTTTACAAGGAGGTGAGAGCTTCAGGGGAAGAAAAGTTTAATGCTACGTATGCTAAGTTGTTTGCATTGTTAGTAGCACAACAGGTAGTATACTTGCTTTAGATGCAGAAGACTGTGGTGGTTCTACTCCCACAGTATGCAGCTGGATCGCTGATACTGTACTGTGTTGTACTTTAATGGGAGTGGATGCTGCAGTCCTATGAATGTCCTGCTTTGGAGGAGTTACATAGTAACTATGAACCCGTTATCAGTTTGCCATCCATTCTCCATTGCAAAATTACTAGCTTATCATTTTTAATGTACCATAGACAATTTATTCTTCAAGGGCAAAAGGCACTTTATTTGTAGATGAAACAATGAAATGTAAAGTTGTTTGCTAGCAGCAACTTCTTCATTAGTTACAGATCTCTTTAATTTGGAATTATTTAGATGACTTACTTCTGCAGAGATTTTGCATATTTACTGATATTGGTGGATTGTAATGACAGAAGTTGACTGGCCTTTTGTGGTTGAAATTTTCTGAAATGGGTAGTTTTGTCATTATTGGTTCATACATTTAGTTTCATTGCTTACTAGAAGACTGTTCTAAACTAAAAATTTAAAACACATTCTAAGAAGTAGTGCTGTATTATACAAGGAATAGAATTTAATACAATCAGGTTAATATAATCAGGAAGGTGAATCAAAGAATCTTTGCATTTATGCTTGCTCACAGGATGCAGGAGATCAAAATAGGGGAAGAGACCAATCACCAATGGAGTCCCTCAGGGTTCGGTGCTGAGACTTTTTCTGTTTGGCATATACGTCTCAAAAGAAAAAGGAAATACCAAAGGGCTTTAACCGACAAAGTCGGAGATGACTGCAAGCTCGGAGCAGTTATTGAATCCCCAAATGACTTAACCATCATGCAGGAAGGTTTGTCCCAAACAATAACTGGTGTCAGAATCATGAATTGATACTAAACTCCAAGAAGTACATTATCGTATCCTTTGGGAAGTCATCTACTCCAGGGAACTGCCAAATTGATAATGCCCTCCTGAGAACTGACCGAGTTGTTTGGCATTTGGGAACTTGCATGTACAGTGACCTAACTTTTGACCAACATGTGCCCAGAGTCATAAGAAAGTATTTCTATACTACACGGCTTATAAACAAATTGATTGTGACTAGCTCTAGAGATGTTATTGTCCCCCTTTTACAAAGCCCTCATTAGGACAATCATTTTGTATAATGCCCACTTTGGAATGTATTTGTCCAGACCCATGCAACAATTGGAATACACACAGAGATACCTTACTAAAACGGTACAAGTCCTAAACAACAGGTCTTGCATGGACCATCTCAAATATTTATCACCTTAGAGGTGACATGTCTGGCATACAAGGCATCCTCTGACTTAATACAGATGAACCTACTGAACATCAGCAAATCAAATGGCATCAGAAATACTCAGTCCAGGTATCTAAACTGAATGTTGTGGAGAGATGGATATATATCCAAAACAAGCTATCCATTCAAGTAAAACAAAACTTATCCCCGTCCATATTCAAATACAACTTGTATCTAAGGATGGGTAATAGAAAATGTACTCCAGGATTGCCCCTCGTGCCACTAATGGATAGAGACAGTTCCTAAATGCTGCATCCCTTACATGAGTCCCCTCAAATTATCTATAGTGTGATCACATTTATTCTCACTAGGGCTAATTTACAATTATCAGCCATGGGATAGGTAAGACCAATCAAAAAATGTTAATTCAAGCACCAAATTGGAAACTGGCTAAGCTTAAAATGTCCTCCAAGTGAACCTATGTTGTGGTAGTAAATTGTTTTAAACAATTGCCCTTTTCTGATCACTAAGTGCCCCTATCACCCCCCCCCTCCCCAGTCTTCAACAGCTTCCGGCACCTCTGACTTGCAGCAAAAGAAGGTAGATAAATAACAGTTTCTTTTGTAAGAGGAGTCTTTTGTAGTCCAAAAACATTTGACAAACCCTCCCCCACATTCTCATGCTGTGTGAAAACTCTCAATGCAGCAAATGATCCTTGCTGTACATTTACATCTGACAAGTAGTAGCACTCTAAACATAGTCTGTCTGCTACTTCTCAATGCCTTCAGTGGGAGGATTTTTCTCTCTCATTAATGATGCATACTTAAAAGGTGCTTTACTAGTTCCTCAATTATTTCTGTCATGTTCACCCTCTTTTTTTCTATTTCATATGTATTTGTACTTTGGTAACCAGGAAAGTGAAAGGGTCCCATGACCCTTTTCAACCACAACTTAGGCTACATTGGCAAAGATAATAACAAATATTAAATGCAATTAGCAATAGAAAAAAAAATACTGACATAAAGACATTCACCAAGACTGAATGTGCAACACGTAGCCAGTGTATGACAGTGACCAAGTAAATCACTGAGCAACATTTACTAGAATGTATACATTAATAATGCTTAACTGTACTATGTTCTTTATTATAAATAATTCATTGTATGCACACATATTGCGCACACACACACACACACACACACACACACACACACACACACACACATATAAAGTATGCGCGTGTGTGTATGTGTTTCTGTAGGTGTATAAAGTACATTTACAAAAGCGTGTGTGTGTGTGTGTGTGTGTGTGTGTGTGTGTGTGTGTGTGTGTGTGTCTATGCATTTAAACAGTTAAGTACTTCTGATTTGCTTTTCTTAGTGTTTTTAATGCAATGGCACATATTAAATGTATGTTAAGGTACATTCATCTGTATGTTAAGGTTGAACTCAAACAATGTAAGGACTGACAGTCAGTGGGAATCACATACAATGGATCTGCATGTCCAGATATGCATCCCGCTCTGGGAAGATGTCACAAAAAAGCATAAATGTCCTTTTTATGAACAGCATCAGTGCACCTAGTTGATAGGGTTGCCACCTGACTCGCTTTCTGCAGTTCTGGCCTGTGTGTGAAAAAATATTTTCTGACTTTTATCTAAATACCACAGAAATCTTTGATACTACATTTAAGTTATATTAACATATAAACTATTATAAATAACATTTAAAAGTTAGCATTTCAATACTGTGTTGTTGTTTATGTAAATTTGTAAGAGTTGCCAATTGCCTTTAAATCCCTGACTGATCTAATTGCATTGTTTTGCTAGGAAAGGGGAGTGTTAAGTTCTCCTCCCCTCTGCAGTAAAAGCAGTGGAAAACAGTTCCACAGCTTTCTTTCTTTTTTATATCAGCTGCTATGTTCCTGACATTAGCAGAATTAATTGTCCATCTAAGATTGACAGCAGTGCCTCACAGAGTAAAACTATATATTAAACTGTAGCTATGATATGTCATGCAGGTGAAGATGAATTCCTCTGCAAAGTATGTGAGAAGTTGAGTTAAAAAAAAAGTAGGTGGGTTTTCCTTTCTTTTGACTCCAATGGAAGGAAATAAAAGTTTTAAAAAGGTACAAGCAGGTTTCTGGTACCTACACAATGCTGGAACCATATTGTAGGGAGAAAAGAAACCTAATGATTGAGTTAAACTGTATGAGATGATGGAGTTTTCCTTTAAGATGAAATTTGCGTATCTCTCATGATACCCTTATCATGCCAAGTTTGTGGTTTCTAGACATAAATATGTATCATCATCAGCAGCAGCAGCCTACTTTTTCCCATTTTCTACATGTGGTTGGGGTATCATGTTAACTGTCACCATCTCTCTTTATTCAGTGCCACATTCCTGCCTTCTTCAACACTCATGCCTGACTGTTGAATGTCTTCTCTCACACAGTCCATCCACCTCTTTGCTGGATGTCCTCATTTCCTTTTACCTTCTTCCTGTCTGTCCCAAATCTTTTTCACGAGATTGTCTTCTGCTTTTCTGCACATGTCTGAACCACTGTAATATGTTCTCTTTGATCTTTTCTGCAATTGGAGCTACTTTGGCTTCTGCTCTTATGCCCTCATTTCTTCATCTGTCCTACAGTGTGCGTCCTACCACCCATCTCAAGGACTTCATTTCCATCGCCTCAATCTTCCTCATTTGCTCTGCCTTTATTCACCAGGTTTCTGTACCATTCAGTTATACTATTCCCATCACTGTCTTGTACACCTTACTTTTCAGCTTCTTTGGCATTCTTATGTCATATACTACACCTCAGACTCTATGCCAGTTGGCTGCAGCCCCTCTGATTCTAGCTTTGACCTCTTCATTCAGACATCCCTTCACCTCAACCACCCCTCCCAGAAACCTGAATCTATTAACATGTTCCACTATCTTCCCTTCTGTCTCAATTCTCAGCCATAGCTCTCAATGTCTTACTACAAAAAGTCTGGACAAAGCCCTACAAAATAGGGACAATGTTTAAATATTGGTCTTATAGACTTAGAAAGTTGCTTGAATAAAATGTATTGTATTATAATTCATTTTCTGAAGGATATGAAGTGTGAAACTCAAATGCCTGTCATTATTTAATGAATTCAGTCTTGACTGAATTGCCACAAAAATACAGAAAAACACAAATTTTACGAGGACCTGACCAAAAATATGAGGCAAAAATCTGGACATTCTGTGACAATCTGGACAGTTGGTAGGAATGTTCTCAGCTTCTTTCAATCTCCTCAATTTGCTGCCATTGCCACTGTCTTGTCTCTGCTTAGTTTCATCCCATGTGCCTTCAGTTTTGCATTCCATTCTCTTATCTTCTGCTGACGTTCTTGTTCAGACTCTGTCTGTAATATGTGTGTATATGCACTTATATATCCAAATTGGAAGCTACACACTCTCCAGCCAAGACCGGAATAGCTGGTCAAGAGGAGAAGGTCAACACTTGCACCACACCACATGGAAGACATAGCACTCCAGAACACACACCAGCACTGCCTTCACATAAAAATACATACCACACACTCACCTCTATGAAGGCTATCAATAAAAATCTACCCAAACAGCAGAGACCTCCAAGGCAGAAACGCACTCGACCACCACAACACACCACTAATCACGAGACACATAACTCTGCTAAACAGAGTGCCACTCAACCAAAACCCCTGAGGCAAAACAGCATACTCAACACACTAGTCTTAAGTGACTCGATAGTGAGGCACACTGATGTCCCACTCACTAGGTTGAATAAGGAGAAAGTAACAGTCAGCTGCCTGTCAGGTGCCAGGGTCTATCACATAATGCAGGCACTCAGGTCCCTTAACAACAGGTACAAATATGACTCTGTCATTGTATATGTGGGTGTGAATGACCTGAGATGTACCTTCCTGGACTACATGAAAAGAGACATGTAGGAGCTCTCGGATTATGTAGCCCAGGCAGGTATGACCCTAGCCCTGAGTAGCATCCTACCATCACCCAGAATGATACCCCAGTACAAGAAGGAAATGATTGATTTCAACAATTGGCTAAATTTCTGGTGTCATTCTAAGGGGATCCAGTATCTGTCTGCCTGGGATGACATGATTGACAGACCTCGATGCTTTGCCGGAGATGGCCTGCATCTGTCACCCCTGGGCTTCTGGATACTGGCCAAGGCTCTTGCCACCCCTATAGTGTCTTTATTAGGTGGTGTTCCAAAGACTAAATTAACACTGTAACAGCTACAAACAAATGCAATCTGAGGGTCATGCTGCTCAACGCAGAAGTCTAAATTTCAAAATTCACTTGCTCAAAGCATTCCTTAAAATGGAGAACATTGACATTTGTGCTGTAACAGAGACCTGGTTCAAGGTGTCAGAAAGCACCTCTGCACTACCATGCTATAACTCATTTCACACCTTTTGGCCCCAAAACTTGGACCAAAGCTCCAAAGGCAGTGGTGTTTCCATATTCACAAAGGATACACACATCTCCAGACTGATAGCTCAACATAACACATCAGAGATACTTCAGGTGCAGCTAACATTGGGTAATATAGCGATTCAGGTCATAGCCTGCTATAGGTCCCCAACCATGTCCCAAGACTCACACTCCTCGTTCCTAAGCACCCTGGGGAATATTAGGGTCCAACCTAACACTCTCATACTGGGCGACTTCAACTACCCCTCCATTAACTGGGAAAACTACTTATGTACCAGTATACTTGCCCAATGTTTCCTGGAATTCATTAATTCCAATACCCTGGACCAGCTCGTTCATACCCCCACTAGAGGTAGCAACATCCTTGACCTGGTCATTACTAACATGGGCGACTGTTACACATACACAAATGCATGGTTCTCGCCATACCCAATAGAACCAAGACACTCTCCTCCAAAAAACTGAAGCCAATCTGGTGGTCCTCTGTCATAAAAAAACTCTACAACAGTAGGACGAAACTGATGTGAAATAAGGTGAAGTCCCAAGACTGGAAAAACTCCCTTGTCAGCCTCAACAAAAAGATGAGATCCCTCATCAAATCTTCTAAAGCTAGCTATGAAAACAGAATTGCAGCAGATAGTAAAGACAACTAGAAGGCCTTCTATAGTTATGTAAAGAATCTCCACGGCAATACCCAGATTTGCTCTGAGTTACTGCACTGTACTGTACCTCCTATACTGAGCCAACAGATATTGCCAATATACTGGCCGACAGATTCAATGCCAACTTTAGCCCCCCCTAAGGACCAATAACAATACCAGTAGATTGCCAGGTACCCAGTATTACTGCTGCACAGGTTAAAACAACACTATCCAAGGCCAAGAATACAGCTTCTATGGGACCTGACAATATCCCTGGCTGTGTTCTACATGAACTACAGAGTGAAGTGGCATCTCACCTGTGTGCCCTGTTCAGTCACAGCCTCACCTCAGGCTTTGTCCCTACCGAATGGCACACTGCTACAGTCATCCCTTTTCACAAAGGAGGAGTGACTACAGACCCTGGGAACTATTGCCCCATTAGCCTGATGAGTCTGATATGCAAAGCTGTGGAATGCATCATCATGGACCTAATAAACAAGGATATAGGGAATCTCCAAACTCTGTCTCCTACACAGTTTGGTTTTGTGAAGGGTAGATCATGCCTGCTCAACTTGGTCGACTTCTTTGAGTCAGTCACCAGAGCTGTGGATGAAGGCAAGGTGGATCATACAGCCTACCTTGATCTAGCCAAGGCCTTTGATATCATTCCCCACTCAGGAATCATAGAAAAACTCACTAAGCTAAGCATCAACCCCTATATCACTAGGTGGGTTGCAAACTGGCCCACAGATAGAACCCACAGTGTGAAAGCAGCTGACTCCAAGTCAGACTGCCAACCAGTCACGAGTGGAGTCCCACAGGGTACGGTCCTGGGTCCTCTCCTGTTTGGTATCTACTTCTCTGAAGTGCAGGCCAACACCAAGGGACTCTGTCTGACAAAGTTCACAGATTATTGCAAGTTGGGAGCTATTATTAACTTCCCAAGTGATATTGACATCCTGTAGAAAGCCCTCACTGAGACTAACGACTGGTGTCAGAACCATGGCCTTAGGCTCAATGCCAAAATATGTGTCATCATCCCCTTTGGGAAAAACTCGGTTCCTATGAATTACCACATCAATGATAATCCACTGAACACAGAAGGCATTATAAGAGATCTGGGAACACAGGTTGACAGCATCCTCTCTTTTGGCCACCACATTGCCACTGTGGTCAGAAAGTCCTTCTGTGTGGCACATCTTATTACTGAGGGTTTTGCACCAGGAAGAAAGAGGTCATTGTCTCCCTCTACTCTTCCCTCATTAGGCCAATCATTGAGTACAATGCCCCATTTGGCATGTACGTTACTAGACACCTGCAACAACTGGAGAGGCTGCAAAAGTACCTCACAAAGGGGATCCTAGGCCTTAAACACTTGTCTTATATGGACAGACTCAAAAAACTCCAACTATTCTCTGTCTCATATCGCCTACTTAGAGGCAATCTCTGCTTGACTTACAATGCCATGTCTGACCCAGCTTTGTTAGAAATGCTACATCTAAAGAAATCCCAATCCTTCAGCACCACACGCTCCAGAGACCTCAACCTCATTACCACAATCATCAGAATGTGCTGGAGGGACAGGTTCATAACCCAGAGACTGCCCATGCTATGGAACAGACTTCCCATACATGTCAAACAGAGCACTTCACTGGCCCTCTTCAAGAGAATCTTGATGAGTGGATGGGAAATAGAAAATTCACCCCGGGGATCACTCCAGTGGCTCTACTCGACAGGGGCACTGGGAACTAAGGTTGGGTGGCACAATACCAGGGTAATCCTATGAGCTAGGCTTGTAAAGGCTTCAGGGCCATTAGCCTAGTACACACCTATGTATCTATGAACCTATATATATATATATATATATATATATATCTATAGATATATATATATATATATACATATATATATATATATATATATATATATATATATATATATGGATCTACTTCATATGGTCGACATTTCAGAATGTCAAAGACCATATGGCTGAGACCATATGATCGACATTCAAAATGTCGACCATAGAATAAAAAATAAAAAACACAAGAAAAATTTACCTTCATGCTGCTAGCAGGGGGGATACGCCCCCCTGAACCCTCCTGTGGGGGGCTCCACCCCCCACACCCCCCCGGAACTTAAATATACTAACTCTGAGATCGCATTACAGTGCGGAAGATGAAAATCTTTCCATTCCGCACTGTACGGAGATGTTGGTTCCGCATGGTCAACATTTCGAATGTCGATCATATGGTCTTGGCCATATGGTCTTCGACATTCTGAAATGTCAACCATGTGAAGGGAACCCAGATATATATATATATATATATATATATATATATATATATATATATATATATATATAAAATATATGTGTGTGTGTGTTTATATATACACACACACACACACACACACACATACATATATATATATATATATATATATATATATATATATATATATAGTACCCACCACTTGACCAGTAATCAAGGAGCCTCAGTCTTCACCACTGGTACCAGTGAGGGACATACACTGGGAGGATGACAGGTACACACACAGTATTTCCAGGTACAGCTCTCTGCATCATGTGCAATTTCCATTAAGAGCAAAAGGAGACCACAGTCAGTTTGGGGCTGGTTTCTCTACCTTTCTCCAGATCCCCCCCAGTTAGACTCCCCACTATCGTAGCTATAGAGATGAGATCACAGCTGAGTGGCCATGCCAAAATCTCCAGCACCTCTCTCTGTCCAAACAGTGCTTCATGTCCCTGCCCAAGTAGCTGACACACACACACACACACACACATATATATATATATATATATATATATATATATATATATATATGCACACACACACACACACACACACACACACACACCTGGGAAAGGCTGGCACAGGTTTACTTGCTATGCCCCCTTTATCTCGGACTGTAAGCTAGTTATCACTGCCACCAGCTAACTTCTTATCAGCAACTTTAAAAGAGCCTTAACAAAGAGTGTCCAATCTTACTGTGTAATATTAATATTAACACAAATAGTAGTTTGACCAACAGCAAGGCTGTTAGGAGTGGCCCACACAGTGTCACCAAATAAATATGCAAGTACTCTCAAAACTTAAATATCTCTAGACAGATCAGCCACAATGATAGGTTTAAATATATTTAATAATAAATAGTAGAAGAACAAGAAAATACCGTATATATTCACAGTGACATCAGAGTTCAAAACCTCAGGAACTATTAGAACAACATTACAGGACAGTCTCAAATAAGTAAATAAATAAAAACATCTAAACTAAGCTTTACTATATTCCTGACTATATCTAAGAAAATTATACTGTTCCTTAGAAACTTACTTCATCAGAGCAAGCCAGATAGATGTGGTGAGTAGTTCTTGTCAGGCCCAAGACAGAGTACAGAATGTACTGTCTCAGTAATGGACTTCTCAGATTAATATCTCAAGTAATACTGCTGGAATAGCTTGCAGAATTACATCATTTCTTGCCATCTGACTATATCCCAGGTGAAACCCCCACTGCTGGAATCTGGCAGTTTTTAGCACCTACCTATGAAAATACATAGACCTCAGATCTTTTGCAGATGCTGGAAGTCAGAAAACAGTTACAGTCCTCCACATTTTAAGACTCGTAATTATTTTACCCTAAGGACAATACAGAAAATGTATATTATGTCTCTGATCTAGCATATAAAGTAGTTTAATTTCAGCTATTTTTAGAAGTTAACCTCCTGTATTCCAGTTTCCACTGTTAAAATATGTACATTTAAACAGTTACAGTAGTGCATGTACATTTCTGTTCACTTCCAGCAGGGCACACTGTGGATCCATTTTAAACACAAGCCCTTTGTAAATGCCCTTTTCAACACACATGTCTGCACAGACCAGTTTGATATACACATGACATACAGTTCTCATCCATATGTAACACAAGCATCTTCTGTAAATCATGGGTATAGATTCATAGGTGAGTACTAGGCTAATGGTGCTGGAGCCAACACAAGCCTAACCCAAGAATATTCCAAGTTGTTCTGTTGCTGGATGTTAGTTCCTTGTGCCACTATCGAGCAAGGCTGTTGAAGTGATCCCCGGGGTGAGTTTCCTGTTACCTATCCACCCGTCAAGATTTTTGTTGAAGAGGGCTAGTGAAGTGCTCTGATTGACATGAATGGGGAGTTTATTCCAGAGTTTGGGAAGTCTCTGGGTCAGGAACCTGTCCCTCCAGCAGGTTCTGTTTATTATGGTGTTGAGGTCTGTGGAGTATGTGGTGCAGAGGGAATGAGGCTTTTTCAGATGAAGCATGTCTAGCAGCACTGGGTCAGACATGGCTTTGCATGCCAAGCAGAGAGTGGCTCTAAGTAGGTGATATGAGACGGAGTATAACTTGAGTTTTTGTAGTCTGTCTGTTAAGGGCATGTGTTTGAGTCCTAGGATCTTCTTTGTGATGAATTTTTGTGGCCTCTCCAGTTGTAGGTGTCTAGTGAGGTACATACCAAATGGGGCATTGTACTGTATAATGGGTCTAATGAGGGATGAGTAGAGAGGGATTATGACTTCTTTCTTCCTGGATGAGAAACCTTTTGTAATGAGGTGTGCCACATGGAAGGACTTTCTAACTACAGTGGCAACATGATTGTCAAAGGAGAGGTTGCTGTCTACCTGTGCCCCTAGATCTCTTATCACACCTTGGGAATTGAGAGGGCTACCGTCGATGTGGTAATTCGTGGGCACTGTGTTTTTCCTGAAGGGGATGACGGCGCACTTTTTAGCACTGAGCTTAAGACCATGGTTCTGGCACCAGTCGTTGATGTCTGTGAGACCTTTTAGTAGGATGTCTACATCAGCTTGAGAATCAATTATAGCTGCCAGTTTGCAGTCATGTACGAATTTGGTTAGCCAGAGTCCCTTGGTGTTTGTCTGAACTTCAGAGAAGTAGAAACCAAACAGGAGAGGATCCAGGACGTAGCCCTGTGGGACTCCACTTGTAACTGCCCGGTAGTCAGATTTGGAGTCCGCTACTTTCACCGTGTGTGTTCTGTTCGTGAGCCAGTTGGCAACCCATCTTATGATGTAGAGGTTAACACCTAGGTTAGTGAGTCTGTCAATGATCACTGAGTGGGGATGGTGTCGAAGGCCTTGGCCAGATCGAGGTATGCTGTATGGACTACCTTGCCTTCATCGACCGCTCTGGTGACTGATTCGAAGAAATCTATCAGATTGAACAGACATGATCTGCCCTTCACAAATGCAAACTATGAGGGGTCCAGGGTTTGAAGGTTCCCTATATCCCTATTTATGAGGTCCATAATGATGCACTCCATGGCCTTACAGATCAGGCTCGTCAGGCTGATGGGGCAGTAGTTCCAGGGTCAGTAGTTTCTCCTCCTTTAGGGGGTGAGGGGGTAAAGTTTGCACTAAACCTGTCGACCAAGATATTGGCAATATCTGTTGGTTCAGTATAAGTGGTGCCGTTGTGCAGTAGCTCAGAGCACCTCTGTGTATTGTTATGCAGATTTTTGACAACTAAAGAATGGACCAGCAGACTGTGGCAGCATCTATAATGTATTTAATATTATAAACACATATACATAAGAACTGTATTGACAAGAATAAGCTAAACAGACCGGTTTCGGCTAGTATCCTACATAGCCTTCATCAGTGTAACAAAATAGAAACAGCTCATCCTTTAAATACACTCAGTGTGACCAATTAGAGATGTTCATTTAACCCAGGTGCAAATATCCCTCCTAATTTAATTATCCATTTCTTCTCTTTTGTGTTTAGTAATTCATGCCAGCCTGATTTATTGGATTTAGTGCCTAGGTTCCGATCGATTCTAATAAAGTAAAATGATGCATTTTTATGTGACAGTATGTTTGTACAATGCATTGGTATTTCTTTGGTGTTTAATGTCACTGAAATGTTCTGATATCCTGTATTTTATTGGTCTTGAAGTCTGGCCTATATAGAAGGCAGAACATTTGTAGACTGCAAGGTATATAACCCAGTCTGAATTACAATTAGGAAAAAAGGGGATATAATATACTTGACTTGTGTTCTTACTACTGAAACTTTGGGAAAATATGTACAGCGACCACAAGGAAAGCAGCCTGTTGCAATCTGTCCCCCAAGTGTGCTTTGTAAACTTTCTTTTAGCTTATAGGACCCATGCTTATAGTGATTAAAATGAGACACTAAATTTTTTCCTTTTCTAAAGGAAAATTGGCATTTATTTCCTATTATTCCAGAAAGTTTACTGTCCGCCATTAAAATGTTCCAATTACGTTGCACATTGTCCATTAGTGCCCCTGTGTTCCTACCGAAGGTCATAACAAACCTAAAGGTACTTTCTGGTGTATCTACCTGACTTTTATATTGTGGGAGATTACCTCTCTCAGTATTATCTACCTTGTTCTAACCTGCTTTTTAACCCCTTTCTTTAAATCTATTAGTCAGGTCATCCCTGAAATGTTGCTATGTGTCATTCTCCGAGCATATACGTTTGATCCTCATATATTGTGATTTAGGAATATTTTTACAAATATGTGGGGGATGATAGCTGGTGGCATGGAGAAGGGAATTATATTCAGGGAATTTACTGTAAATTTCTGTTATCAAAGTGTTATCAGGGGCTTTGATAACCATAACATCCAGAAAAGTAACCCGTTCTTTATCTTGGTTTACCGTAAACTCAATCCCCCATTTGTTTTCATTCAAATAACCAACAGATTCTTTAAGATGCTCCTCATCCGATCTCCATACCATTAAGCAATCATCCAAATATATTTTCCAGATGTCTATTTCATCTATATACAGATTATGGGAGCTATCATAAATGATTTGCTCCTTTATCTATGCCATGAATAGATCAGCATATATAGGAGCAAATGATGCCCTCCATTGCTGTACCTTTAATCTGTAGATAGCATTTATCTTGATAGAAAAAGACATTTTTAGTGAGTACATGCTCGGTGAGACAAAGAAGAAGAGTACTGAAGCCTGGTTGGTATAACTCTGACCTATATAGCCAATATTTTAAAGCTTTTATACCAGCCCAATGTGGAATGTTGGTATATAGGGCTTTAACATCTAGGGTACAGAGTAACCAACCTGCCTCCAGTTGCATTTCAGAGATGACCTGAAGAAATTCCGTAGTATCCTTTAGTCGGGCCCTCACCCATTTAAGCAAAGGTTTTAAATATCTCATAAGGTATTGAGACAATGGTTCCGTAAGGGAGCCCTTTCCGGATACTATAGGTCTTCCTGGAGGGTTACAAAGGTTTTTATGAATTTTCAGTAGGAAATATATATAGTGGTTATTGGGATCTGAAATCATCAAATGTTTCCTAGTAGTATCAGTAATAATACCCTCTTCCACTGCTAAGGATAAAAAACATCATTAATCTGCTTCTTGAAATGTATAGTGGGATTATATGTGAGATGTACATAATATCTACTATCCGCAAGTTAAATACAGGATATCAGAACATTTCAGTGACATTAAACACCAAAGAAATACCAATGCATTGTACAAACATTGTGTCACATAAAAATGCATCATGTTATTTTATTATACTCAGTCGGATCCTAGGCACTAAATCCAATAAATCAGGCTGGCATGAATTACTAAACACAAAAGAGAAGAAATGGATAATTAAATTAGGAGGGATATTTGCACCTGGGTTAAATGAACATCTCTAATTGGTCACACTGAGTGTGCTTAAAGAATGAGCTGTTTCTATTTTGTTACACTGATGAAGGCTATGTAGGATTCTAGCCGAAACCGGTTTGTTTAGCTTATCTTTGTCAATACAGTTCTTATGTATATGTTTTATAATATTAAATACATTATAGATGCTGCTACAGTCTGCTGGTAGTTTTTTTAATTTGCTTCTGGAATTTTGTGACCTTGCATATGCCATACTTGCAGAGAAACATTGGGACTGATAACTAAAGAATGGTTTGTGGTTAGCTTTAGCATCTGTTGCAACTTTGTTTTCATAACCAGCTTTGAAGAATTTGATGAGGGATCTCAGTTTTTTTCTGAGACTTACAAGGGAATTTTTCCAGTCTTGTGACTTTACCCTTTTCTGCAACATTTTTTTCCTTCTGTTGTAGAGTTTGTTAATGGCAGGGGACCACCAGATTGGCTTCCTTTTTTTTTTGGAGGACAGGATCTTGGTTCTGTTTAGTATGGCCTGATCTATCCACTTGTGTAAATGCTCATACAGTGCCTTGCTGTATGATTCAGTGGCCATACATTCATTCACCATTTGCATGGATGCCGTGAAGTTTGACACTTCTGTCTGTAGTAACTTAAAATTGGCTTTGGAGAAGTTCTTCACTGTGGTTTCCTTCAGGGAGGGTGAGGGTGGGATTTGAATATCGACTGTGACTAACTTGTGGTCAGATCTAACCAGGGAGGAGTTGATTACTGGTATAGAGCAGTGGTCCTCCATGTTTGTAATGACCAGGTCGAGAATGTTTCTACCACTGGTAGGGGTGAGAATGAGTTGATTCAGGACATTGGTATTAATGAATTCCAGAAATCATTGGGCAAATGAATTAGATCAGGAGTAATTTTCCCAGCTAATGGATGGGTTGTTAAAGTCTCCTAGTATAAGGGTATTAAGTTGAGCGTTAATGCTTTCCAGAGTGTACAGGAATGCGGAGTCGGAGTCTTGGACATTGTGGGGGATCTGTAGTAGGCTACAACCTGGATTGCAGTTTTATCCAGTGTTAGTTGTACCTGTAGTATCTCTGATGCATTATGTTGGGCAACCAGTCTGGAGGTGTGTGTATCCTTTATGAAGATGGATACACCACCGCCATTGGGGCTTCGGTCCAAACCTCGTATAGGACTTCTGTCCTGGTTTAAGGGCCGAAAGATGTGATATGCAATGTAGCCTGGTAGCATTGGGGTGCTCTCCGGAGCCTTGAACCAGGTCTCTATTACTGCACAGAGGTCGATGTTCTCCAGTTTAAGGAGTGACTTCAGCGAGTGCATTTTGAGATTTAGGCTTCTAGCTTTGAGTAACATAACTCTCAGGTTGCATTTGCTTGCAGTTGTTGTGGTGGTAAATTTGCCATCAGTGCATTGCCTAAAAAAGGCACTATAGGGGTGGCAAGAGCCTTTGCCAGTATCCGGAATCTCAGGGGTGACAGATGCAGGCTAACTCTGGCAAAGCATTGAGGTCTGTCGATCATGTCATCCCAGGCAGACAGATACTGGATCCCCTTTGAATGACACCAGAAACTTAGCCAGTTGTTGAAGTCAGTCGTTTTCTCCTTGTACTGTGGTATCATTCTAGGTTATGGTAGTATGCTAATCAGGGCTAGGGTCACACCTCCTGGGCTACAAGATCCGAGAGCTCCTCCATGTCTCTTTTCATGTAGTCCAGGGAGGTACGTCTTAGGCCATTCACACCAACATGGACAATGACCTAGTCATATTTGTACCTGTTGTGGAGAGACCTAAGTGCATGCATTATGTGGCGAATCCTGGCACCCGACAGGCAGCTAACCGTAACTTTCTCCTTATTTAGCCTAGTGAGTGGGACGTCAGTATGCCTTACTATTGAGTCACCTATGACTAGTGTATTGGGGAAACTGTTTTGCCGTAGGGGCTTAGGCTGAGTGGCACACTGTTTATGTGGGCTGTGTGTGTTGGTCTTGTGTTTGGGTGAGTTGGTTGCTTGCATTTCTGCCTTGGAGGTGTTTGTTGTTTGGGCAGATTTTTATTGAGAGCCTCCACAAAGTGTGTGTGTGTTTTGTGTTACTGTGTGAGAGGTGTGGTGGTGTGTGATCCAAGGACCTATGTGTTCTATGAGGTGTGATGTATGTGTTAACCTTCTCCTGTTGATTGGATAGCCCAGTCTTGGTTTGAGAGGGCATAGTCTCTAGTTTGGCTATGTACGTGCATCTCTCACAAGTGGATGTGTTTGGAGGTAGGAGGAGAGGGTTGTCTGTATACATGAGGCAATTGTTACATTGCCTCAGGATGCCCATGTTCACTAGGTTAATAGGAGAAGGCATAGGGAACTGACCTTTGGACTTGCCTGGATAGTGCATAGTTATTTAAGTAATGGAGCTGTTTTGCTTCCTTTTAAGTACTGAAGCTGTTTTTGTTACCTTTATGGATGGTTTTTCAGTGCTACTAGCAGCTGGTATGCTTACAATAACAGTTGCCAGAGTTTCTGAGCAAGTGCTGGGTTTAGAGGTCTGATTTGAGTGCTCAGAGATGAAAGCTAGCAAGATCTAAGAGATAATTTAAAGAGCAGACTTTAAGGCACCGGTAATAGTTTACCCTAGCTCAGTGGCAATGCGCGATGCACAAACCCACGCAAACATGGGTTTTTAAGTCAGAAAGTTGAAAGGGATAGAAGCAGCTCAAAACGGGAAATAAAATACAATTCCTGAGCTGGAAACCACTCCTCTAGCGATGGATAGGCTGCCCAGAGCTTAGCACTCCCACTGATAAGCATAAATACTTCCTTCTATCTCAACAAAATCTGGACAACTCAGAACACAAAATACAGTCCTAAAATTAGCAAATTTGAGATCCGGACTATTCTAGTTTGAGAAAAGGCGGGAAGCGAGCAAGTAGATAGGATTTATTTTTTTTTTTTGTTACAGAAACAAAAATACAGTAAGTGCAGTAGTAAAATACACTTTTATGGCTCTAAAAGGCTAACACACTTGAGTGTGTAGCCTGTAACAGTAAATGCAGTTGAAAAAAGTGATTCAATAAAGTGCAGTAGGCAAAATCAGCAGAAAACAGTTAAATTAAACACAAATGACATATAATTATTAACACAAGTGACGTAATTATTTACAAAATTCCAGATAGCTATACTGACAGTATCTCTTTTTGTGACATATATATATAGATGTATATATATATATATATATATATATATATAAAATGCATATATGTACATATATATATATATATATATATAGGATTCCTATTAGATGACTGAAGACGCATTCTATCGAATGCGTCTTGTTCGAACTTAAAACAATGAAAAGGTAAAACAGCGAAGCGGCTTTTAAGTGAATTGTTTCCCAGGGAAAGAATTTGCTTGGCCTCTTCCGTTACTTTGCCATTTTCGGCACTGTAGTGCGATCTCGGAGTTGGTATATTTAATGTATTGTTTCAATTTTTTTTTTTTTTTTTTTTTTTTGGAACAGCAATTTTTTTCCCTTGGAAAAAATCGCTGTTCTGAGCTTTCGAGGTTGTAAACTTTCGCTTACATGGAGTCGATTATTCATCGTTCACTTTTTTTAAGCGTTCGATGATATAATATAGACCCTATATATATATATATATATATATATATAGATAGATACAAAAACAAAAGCTCAGATCCTTGTGGTGAGGCACATTAGTTTTCTAGCCATAGGTTGTAAGACATCTCCCTCCATTAAGGAAAAACAGTAGATCACAGGGAAAACTGATACTTATGAGTAACAAAGCTGCTGGCTGAAAATCCTCTGATGAAGCAGGTTTAATGACAAAATTGTTCATCTATTTGTTTTCAATAAAGACGTTTTTATTTCTAAACAAGTTAGAATTGCTTGATTATGCTGAAATCTCAGCTGACCTTGTCTACAGTGCATGGTTCTTTTTTCCTGATTTTTTTAGGATTCTCAGACAGCAGTTTTGTTGCTCGCAAGTGCCGGTTGTCCCTGTGGTGTATAGCTACATATGTGTTTAGTTTCATACAAAGTTGCACATATCTATATGGCTTTATTCAGACCTACAATTTTTGCAAAAAATCAAGATTCATGTTAAAGCATCAGAACTACAAAAACTGGAAAGGGTTTATATTGCCATATCAGAAATATTCCGCCAACTTTCTTTTTACATCCACCGATGTACTCTCCCATTCACATACAGATTATATTGTCACACAACCAGTTCTACAGTTTTCCCTTCTAAGTTCTTCTATGTAAACAATTTATTGAAGGAGTGCAAGGCTGTAGCATTTAAACGAGAGTGTGGTATTATACCAGTAGCAGTGCAGTGCTGCATTTTTTGTATTGGGGTTACTTTACTGGTAATTTATCTCATTTGCAGTATACTATGAAGTGTTAAAGACATATATCTGGTATATTCTATGTAAATATCTTCATAGGTGTTTACAAGGCTAATGACCACAAGAGCCTTTCTAAGCCTAGCAGTGCATCCCAAATCTCTGACAAGTTCTCATACCCTTGATAAGTGTAAGCATGGGCTTGGGGATGAAACATTTACAAGCGGAGGCCTAGGAGGTGAATCATTTACAGGTTGCCTGTGTCCGTTAGAGGCATAAGTGCTAAGTCAGGGATGAATTACCTGTTCCCCATCCAATTGTCCGAGTTACACTTGAATTGGATTAGGGAGGAACTGTGCTTCACATGGATGGGGGAGCCTGTTCCAGAGAAAGGGTAGTCTCTGCGATGCATACTTTTCTGTCCAGCAGGTCCTGTTTATATAACAGGCAAGGTTTTAGTCTTTAGAATAAGTAATTCTGGTGCTGTTTGTTTTGTGGATATGCAGCATGTCCATTAGAGTGGGGTCTGACAATGCCCTGTATGCCAGGCATAGATCTCACCTCAACAGCCTGTAGGAGACAGAATACAGGAATAGGGCATTGAGGCAGTCTGCATAGGACAGTTTTCTTACACCCTGTATTCTTTTAGTGAAGAACCTCTGTAGACGTTCCAGTTGTTGGATATGCCTGGTTAGGTACATACCAAAGGGGGCATTGTACTCATTGATAGGTCTGATGAATGGTGAATGCAGTGGAACGATGACTTCCTTAGACCTAGATGCCATACCTTTGTTTATAAGTTGTGCAGCATAGAATGATTTCTTCACTACTGTAGACACGTGATGGTCAAAGGCTAGATTACTCTGTGTGTGTGTCCCTAAGACCCTGACTACTGGATAAGCTCTAAGGGGTGTTGTCTATATGATAGTTACCAGTGATGGATGACTTTCCAAAGGATACTGTTATGCATTTCATGGCATTTAGTTTTAGTCCATTGCTCTGACACCAGTTGTTTGTCTGTGTCAACCCCTCCTGGCGAACATTTGTGTCAGTGTGAGATTCAAAGGCAGCTCCTAATTTGCAGTCATCTGCAAATTTAGTCAGCCACAGATCACTGACATTGGCCTTGACTTCAGAGTTCAAGTTATACTTTATTCTTTATACTGTGATGTCCCTTAAGTCTCAAACATAGCTAGAAAATGTCTCTTTCTCTAACCCATTGTGTCAAACCACAGAACATTCCTTTTGACTTAAAAACATTGTTTAGGTAGAGAGCACAGCTTGACGTGTCCAAATCAGTATAGAATGATTGAGCAGTACAGTAGGGTCTCAAAGCTAAGGGAAACTTGTTGCATCTTTTTTTTTTGCTTCCAGCCCTTGTTTCCATTGGTAAGTGTATACATACCTGTACACTGAAAGTAAAGATGCTAAGCATATTTGGTAGCAAGTCCTTTGAAGGCAGAGCTATAGATATGTCAGTTGGTGCCATGGGCAGTCCCCATTTAGAAAACCATTCAACCTAGCTGACAGCTTCTGCATTGATGACTAAAAAAAAGACATCTTTCAGTGTTAAACAAAGGCAGCTATTTTTCTACATAATATTTGTTTGCTACACTGTGAACCATTCACAAACTGTACATTTCCTAACACACACACACAATCTCACCTGACATATGTGCCCTTTCAGCTGTGTAGTTATAAAGTCTGTGAAGTGATGACATTCATCTAGGGGCAGATGACTTCCATTCTTGGCTTCTGACTGCATTTAGGAAAGAAACCATTTTAATTTTGTTCTCCTAACTGTGCTTTTCGCAACATACTTGTTTTGAAAGGCAAACCCAGTCTCATTGCCATTCATTTCAAAGCAGGTATGTCCTTAGTGTTTCTTTTTTTTTGGGGGGGGGGGTGTGAGGTCGGCTGTACCACATTTCGATGTGACATTTTATTAAACAGCATAGCAAAGACAAGGTCACAAATTGACATTCCAACAACATGAATATGTAATGGATAACATATATGTGTGTGTGTCTGTGTATCTATATGTCTGTCTCTCTACATATATAATAGAGAGATATAGAAATGGATGTATAGATGTACATATGCGTATGTACATATGCGTGTGTGTGTGTGTATATATATATATATATATATATGTGTGTGTGTGTGTGTGTGTGTGTGTGTGTGTGTGTGTGTGTACATATTTAAGTATATATAATATATGTCTAAAATGTTGAATAAAATAACAGCAGATAAAAGCATATGTAAAAATGAAAAAGCGTTTTCCTTTTTCAAACTTTGAAATGTCAGTATATAAAGCTATAATTTCCATGGCTTAAGATTTTAACAGTGATACGGATTAGAAAATGGATGCATTTTAAGTTCCCGTTGCCCACCTTATCTCCAACTCATCTTTTTGCCCTTCTCATCCTCTAGACTCCTTAGATGAATGTAAGAGTCACTTCAGTTTCTTGCTTGTAACAGTTCAGTCGTTTCCTATCATTACCTGAAGTAAGGTATGGTACTTTCTGGAATGATAGACAGTGTGACTGTCAAAGTCAGTTGAGTAAATACATGGTTAATTTCTATATAAAGTGATATTACAAACGCAAATGCACGTATGTGTGTTCCCCACCCCACCCTCATACACACACACACACACACATGCAGTCTCTCTTAATTTCTTTGTTATTGATTTATTTATTTTAAGAAAGTGGTGACATTTTGTTTCATGGCATGCCGTATTGCTCAACATAGATGGACAGTCTCGCCATTTCCTCTCAAAATACTGGAATATCATAATGAACACTTCCTTACACCAGAATAAGGAGGGAAGCATGCCGTCTGTGAGGAATGGAGTTCAGTCTTCTGCCAGAACTGTCAGGCACATTTCTGCTGTGTTTCAGAGCAGTGGCATTGCACAAGCCAGTGTTGCTGTCTTTCTTAAAAAGGGGTCTTTATTTAGTGTAAAAAAAGGCAGAAATGTACCAATCGAGATTTAAGTACAGAAAGTGAGCATACAACAAGTGTTAATGATCATATCCAAATATTTATATTTTGCATTCTTTTTCAGTGTAAGCAGATTGTCACATGTAGAAGCAGCTAGCATCCCTCAACAGATCATTACTGTTTTAAGTTTTTTTTATTAATATGAAGTTGCACAAGCAGTGAAATTGGTGAAACCCACCTAAAATAATGCTATGTACTGCATTGATGCGTTTCTCTGTGTTTAAATTTACAAGTAAGTTCTTCTAACATAAAGGTATTTTTTTTCCTTCCCATACCATAAAGTTTTTTTTTTCTTTCCCACACACCCTGTGTAGAGGACACGCCCTATATCCCCCTTATTATTAACTCCCAGATTACTGCATCTTCATGAACGGGATGCAATAAATTTAATATACTGGCAGGCTGAGTCATCCAGTGGCAAAAGCAAAGCAGCCAGAGGAATTCCCAATGTTTACTTCCCATTCAAATCTATTTCATGGAGTAAAAGTAAGAAAAATGTACGTAGTCAGAACAAATGAGTGCTGTTTTTCATTGCCATCCACAAATGGTTGAACATTTCTACCAAATGTGAATAGTACTGATATAGCAGTTTTATTTACACTGGATATCCCGGTCCTTTTGATTATACTAACAAATAAATAGATTACAGTAACTGAATGTACTAATAAACATGCAACACAGAAAGGCATAGAATTGTATAATTTTGCTTCTACGAGATTTCATAAACTTATTGGTCTGCAGTGTAATGTAATATACACACACACACACACACACACACACACACACACACACACACACACACACACACACACACACACATATTGCCAGTTTGCTGATGTAATGTGTAGATTTCATTTGTCCTGCCATGAAACAGTTGTTTTTGGAATTAAAGAAATAACTGAGAAACTGTTGATATTAAAAATGATCTTAAATGTAATTAGATTTGTTGTAATCTTCCTTGTAAGACATATAAACTTTTGGTACTATTGATAATCATAACTTTATAAAGTTGAGAGTGTTGCCTCGGATAACTAATCAGGCAATTTGAGTGTTGCATTTTATAAGACCATTATTATTTATTTTAATGAAATGTATGAATTGTTGACTCTTGCTGATATAATGTTCGTTTTTGTAGACCATTTGTATAAATGGATTGGTTTACTAAGCAAAAAAAAAACACAATTAGAGCATGATTGGAGTATTGAAAGTAATGCATAACAGGAGTTCATAAATTATTAAGGTGTTAGCTAAATCTTGGAATAGTCATAGATTGTAAATTTCTATATGCTAAATGTCTGCTTTTAATTTCTTTTAATTCAGTAGCTAGTACTTAATATGAAACTGTAAAAACGTTCTTTAATAATTCTTTGGTTTTTGATGTCATAGTTTGTCACCCATTCTTCCAGATGGTCTAATTGAGGGCAATAAAAAGAATTAAAGTTTTCTACTAGTACAGTTTTGTATTCTGCGGTGGTACAGTGGTAGCATTGTTGCCTCACAGCAAGAGGTTCTCCAGTTCAATTCTCAGCTAGTGTGCGGGGAGTGCCTTCTGTGTGGAGTCTGCATGTCCTCCCCGCGGGTCGAGTGACGTTCCAAAAGACATGCGTGAATGGGCGTGCCTTCGTTGAAGGTTGGTCGTCGAGCTGGCAACTCGGCACCGTGAAAATCTAATGTCAATCATTAGCAGACCGTTGTTCCACTGTGGCGACCCCTAACCGGGAAAAGCCGAAAGACAACAACAATAACTTTGTAAGCCCTGGTTTATAATAAATGAAGAAATATCTTTTATGGATATATTTCATTAAATATAAAGAGCAGAATGATGTGATAATCATTATTTTGGAATGATGTCTAATATTCATTAGACTGTAAAAACGAACCACAAACTTGAAAAACAAATCCAGAAGCACAATAGCAAAGGTCTGATAAAGGCTGGAGTAACGCAGCTGAAAGTGCTTACCATTCTATTTGCATTTTTTTGTCGCAATAAACTCTAGTACACTTTATCTGGTTGTTCGTTTGCTATTGTGCTTCTGGATTAATATTCATTAGAAGTTTCTTTTCTCCTCTTATTTAGAATAGTGATAGTGTTAGCATGTTGAACTAGTACCATGGTATAGATAGGTAAAGCCCTGACTGGTGCGGGCAGCCCGAGTTCAGTTACTGGCCTGGGCATCTGAAGTGCAGGGGAAGGCATAGCATGCATTTGGGTGCAGCATGAGGACTTCATGGTGGCTAGGCACATGCAGAGGTGCCATTGCCCTAAGGGAAATCACCAGGCAGAATTGGCCGAGTTGCTGAGAAAGTAGGAAGCTACACTAGTTTGTCGTATTTGCATATCCATTCTCAGATGTTAATGGGTGCGTGTAGTGAGGGATGTTAGGAAATAAACAGAATGCACTCCTCAGCAGCAATACATTCTCCTCACTGGCCCTGAGCATGGGTCAAGGCAAGCCTGGGAGAGTTAAGGAGTGCCCACTAGACCCGATGGACAAGGAGAGGTCCTGGTGGCTGCTAATGGGCAGATCAGAGGAGCAAAAAAGAAACAAAATATATATAGTTGTACATTTAGTGATTGATAGCTACTGGCCATTAATTGCATTTTCATAATGTTCAGTCCAAAAATGTACTGCTGGTACTTGCTTAATTGCGAGTCCTTATTTCCTCAGTCTTCCCATGTTATCCAGTTCATAGCTACACCCCCTTTTGGTTTGTGGAAAGTTAATAAAAAATATTTGACAAAGAATGAGTAATACTTCTTCAGGCTTGAAGACACTACCTGTGTGCTGATGAAATATAAGCAGTTCATGTCAATGTTTAAGTTCATTTGTTTCAGTCAAAGTAGAAAAACAAAAATAGAACAACAGAAAGGAAAGAAACCACAGCACAGTTACTCTGTGGATATGCTTAACTCCAGAGGCAACTATCCTAATAGGCAGATTCTAGAAAGCATTACAGATTCATGTATCACGCAATGTGAAGCATCATAGAAAATATGCATATTAACTTTAAATTATTCAGACAGTCAGTTTTATGCAATAAAAATAGTATGCTAACTTGGCGAAAGGCAACAAACAGCGCAACTGTAAAATGAGTGATATCACAAACCATGGAGCAAAAACGAGTCACTTTCGCCTTGTCAAACAATAGGCTTCATCAGAGTAATTTTTTTAAGTAAATTCATCCAAGGCAACCAGTCACATCCCTTATACCTCATTTAAAATAAACTAGGCAATGCCTTTAAAATGATACATGCCTAATAGCACTTAAATCAAAAATTGTGAAACCATTGAATATCATACATTATTGTTTATAAGTTTATTAATGATGGGCCCTATGTCTCAGTCAACAGTTACAGTTACTCCCTTAAATGCCCAGAGAGATGTAACTGCAATTCAACTATGATAGTGTACCTGGCAACTTGTACATCTTGCCCAGGATTTTATGTTGGGAAAAATATAGACAGGGTCTTTCCTAACGATAGGGGTGGTGATGACAAAGTAGAGGTGGAAGCCAGGGAAATGAAATGGCAGCTTCGATTGAATTCTGCCACCCCACTAGGTTTTAATGACAACATTTCTTTGGCCCCAATCTTAAAACAAGGAGCCAAGAAAGTATAGGCAAATGAATAATTTCACACTATTCAAACAGGTGTATGAGGGTGTTTTTATTTTATTGTATTTTACAATTTAAAATATAACAATTTAAAAAGAAGGAATTAGGTTGTTTGTCAAAAAAATTCACTGTTTTAAACTACAACATTGTTTGGGGTGTTTAACAATGATTTATAAACAATGATGTATAATATTCACTGGTTTCACAACTTTGTGATTTAAGTGCTATTTAGGCAAGTATAATTTTAAAGGCATTGCCTAGTTTATTTTAAATGAGGTATAAGGGATGTGATTGGTTGCCTTGGATGAATTTACTTTAAAATAAGTTTAAGCTTGTTTCAAATGACTGTGATGAAGCCTATTATTTGACAAGGCGAAACCGCTCAGTTGTTTGATTTTATGTGGATTTTTAATAAACAGTGACTCATTTTTGCTCCGTAGCTTGTGATATTAGTTATTTTTTATTTTTATAGTTTTATGCAATATTTTATGCAGGTAAATTATCTGTCTGTGTAGTTATTAAAAGTCAAGACCCCAGAAACACTGCAATGGAGATTGGATTATTCAGGGACTGAGAGGAGGCCCCATGTAACTCCCACAATGCACTGTGACCAATCTAACGATCATTTTCCTCAAGGAATGAATGAGATAAAGCAGCTAGAATCAGTCCCATGCTGAGAATGAATACAATTTTGACCTGCAACTAAATGTAACAAATAGTATATCAAACCATAGTGCATGCTAATTTATATTGTTAAAGAATTTTTATTTATTTATTTTACATTTGTTTACTGGGATAATCCGACTGGATACATGTCCATTTTCAGTGGAGGCTTGGGGAGAAAAGCTCCAGTAGACAATATTACATATATTACACAAGAAGTTAGATAACACTAGAAAATATAGGACCACATATTTTGTACAATGGGTTATTAATGTTCCCACATAGGGACTCACAAATTCACATGGTCCGACACAATTTTAAGCAAAAAGACATCAAGAAATGGAAGCATAGCTTGGTTTGGAAACAAAGCTTGGTTAAGTAATTACATGTTATGCTATTTACATATTATGCTTTCAGTTTATAACTTAATCAAGGTTTGTACATGGGCAAAGCCAGTTCCCTTTGAGATACTGTTTGAGGCATTTTTTGAAGAGACTTATGGAGGATTGAAGGGTTATATGGTTTGGCAACAAATTCCAGGTTTTGCCAACAAAGTTGGCAAACAGGGATTCACCATCAGAGTTATTAGCTTTGTGGGTTTGGACCAGTAGTTTGTTGTCTGATCGTAGGGATTTCAAGTTGCTATATGGCTTAATAATATTTGTAAGTGAGGGGGTATCCTCAGGGTGGTATAGAATTTTGTGCGCTATTAGGAGTTGATTGAATTGAATTAAGCTGGGCAGTTCTAGCCACTCTAGTTGTTTCAGGTTCTGACAATGATAGGTTCTATAGGTGGAGCCAGTGGCGAATCTGGCAATATGGTTGTAGCTATGGGAGAGCTTAGTTAGTTCAGATTTGTTGAGGTTTGAGAGTACACGTGAGACATATATAAGAGTAGAGAGTAGGTGTGATCGGGTGATTGCAGTTCTAGCCAGTGGAGTTAAAAATGTCCTGTTTCTATACAGTGGTCCGAGCTTCTTGTAAAGAACAACTAATACAATTCAGTGGCCAATTAAGAAGTCATCTAAACTGAATCAGTTCTTACTCTGTCTATGACAGACTGGGGCTCTTATCATCAGTGGAGAACAAATAGGGTAATAGACTGTCTGGGAAACCAAAGAGGAGTCACTGGTTTGGGTAGGTGGGAGTTTTTTCTGGGGAAAACAGTGAATGTAATAGCCTGCTGAGAGTTTTTTTTTTATCCTGATGTTTTTTTTTCACACCATGCCCTGTCAAAACTCTGTCTGCCTCATCAACCCATTTATTCCTCCCCCCTTCTTCCCATTCTTCAAGATACATGGTAAAGGAGTAATAATGAAGGATCACAGCTGTCATCATGAAGGGAGTCCATATAGTTTGGTCCCTAACTCTTTTATTTCTTGCATCAAATGATTGTGAACCCTGCAATACCAGCCCACTGATACATGCATACTACTGTACATGAATGTGGTGCTCCATAAGCACAAAACTTCTCAAGCAGTAATGCTGCCTGCTGTTAAGCCTGCCTCCAGCTAGTGTCAGCAGTACAGTGAGTTAGGCATCTAATCAGTGTGCTAACATGTTGCCTAGTGGATGCATACATCCTGACCCATAACGTCGCCTGTTTACTATTGCTTCTGCTCAGTGTCAGAAGTCCAATGGGTTGGGGGTGCCTCCATCTCTCATGATTGGCCAGCTGGCATCAGAAACTCAGTGTTAACATCCCTGCCTCTTCCAATGCCCTAGTTGACAACTGATCTTTAGTCATCTATGTCACAGTCAGGGGTGCAGCTGGCCTTAATTGCACCTTGTGTCGTTTTCCCCAATCTGAGGCATGTGCCTCCAAATAAGTTCTTCTCCATAAGTAAAGAGCAAAAAAAAAAAACTCTTCACCATACATGTAGAACAAAAAAATCCTCTTCTTCTTTTAAACTGTAGCAAATATCTGGCTACTACATTTTATACTATTATAGCACATACAACATATCTCTTGCCATATACACCTTCTGTAGTGCTACCACTAGACGCTGAGTAATCAGTAAACTGCTGCGTTGTATCATATTAGATAGCCACAGATTACAAAAGATTACATGGACAGCAGTGATAATGCATATTAAATTACTGATAAACGGTCTAGTTAATGAGCACATGTACTTTAAAGCACTGCTAAGTTATTGCAGTACACTAGAATGAAGACTTTTAGCACAACAGGACTGGTCAGTTTTAACTCAGCTTGTTTTTAGCAATTCCCCTAGAGGTGAATGTTTTATTTTGAGCCTTTTTTTATGTGTTTGTGATAACTTTAGAGCCATGCTTTGGCATTTCATGCATTCTCTTAAATGGACATTATTGGACCTGTTCAAATTCAGTAGATCTAGTGACATTCTAAATGGATTTTTGTTTAGTCTATGTAGCAAAAAAAAAGTGTCATTGCCTATTGTTTTCTATGGTACGCTTCTTTTATCTCACCATTTGTTTATATTACCTACCTCCACACTCCTTGTTTATATCTGTAAGTTGTTTCTTGTTCATAAATCCTGTGCTATAAAAATGTTACTGCCAAATGATATTTGGGTCAACCACTACAGATAGTTTAGAGGAAGATTGTCCCTTAACATAAAATTGCCCTGTAAACCTAAGTGCTGCCTGTAACTCATTAATTTTTAAATGCATAATGATATTGTTTACTGCATAAATAAAGCATATCAGAGTTGATTCTACAGAGCCGTATAGAATTTTGTGTCTGCTGACATGGCTGCAGAATTGATGACATGGCTGCAGAATTGATGACAATAATGTGTCAATAACTGATGCTGTAACTCACCTCTACTGCCTGTCTGCCATTTGACCCTGGCTTCTGGCTGTCGCATGAGCTAAACCTGCATTTTATCTTCCCTTGTATGTGGCAGTTTACTTTGCATTCTCTGGTTTCCCCTCAAGTTGAATAGACATGCTGCCTTGATTGACTGGCTGTACTAATAAAAACGTCCCTGAGTTTGTTGTATGACACTTTCAGACACTCTCCATGGGTTAGGCCCATAAAAGTCTCCTGGCTGAGAGAGATTTACCAGGTAAACAAAATGAGATAAATAAAGTACATGAAACAGCAGACTGTGATCCACATTTGAGATCATGTGTCCTTAGATTTGATATTGTATAGTCCCAATATTTTATGTAAGGCAAAGGTCATTAGGAAGAAGGACTTGCAAAATCAGGTTTGGTCAGGTGCTATACATGTGTTATATATTCACCTGTTTGGGGGTAAAAAACTTATTTTGTGGGCTTTTAATTAATGACCCTCTTAATCTGCCTGTGACTGCATGTCAAGACAGTTTTGTGCTTCCACTGGTTTGTCTTGTTCTTAAGATTAAATCTGAGAAAAACAAACAATATGTCAAAATAAGTTTTTTTCTGGCACAAACTGTTCTAATTAAATTTAAACTGCTACATTTTCTTAAAGAATTGTCCAAGATTTATTTTTACATAATTCAGATTTACTTAACTTGTGTAGGTGGTTAAAGCCTTCTCTGTAGCTTACAGAGCTTTAATGCTGCTATATTTAATGCTGGCGCATACTTGCAATAAAACACAGAAAAAAGGTTTGTGTGTAACATGGTTCATATTGAAATTGCCTCTTAGAAGTATCAGCATAATCGTATCATTCAGTGGTTCTTGTCCTCTCCCAGGCATTTATTTTTATAGTTCTTCTAGCACTGCACTTTATTTCGTATATGTTAAGATTTTGATTTTAACTTTAAAGTCACAGTAATGTGTTTATCACCTTTGTCAGTGAGCAGAGCATGGTTTGCCCACAGTGGAAATAATGGGAAAAAAAAAAACCTCTCCACAGGGGTTATAACTGCTGCCTTAAAAATGTTAACTGCAGCATTCTTCCAGCATAAGACTATGTCAATATATATGCATACATGCATACACATACGCACACACACACACACACACACACACACACACACACATATATATATATATATATATATATGTATGTCTATTTATATATATATATATAGGTTTACTATCATTTTGTTGAAAGACAGAAAATATTTGAGTCATTTCATCGACTCAAATAGCTGAAAATGTAAATGTCATTTTTACCATATTTCGAATATGGTAAAATGTCATTTAACATTCAAACCTGTTTGAATCTTGCTTTAAAATCACCGTTAAAGTCAACAGTGATTTTTGCAAGAACTACTCACTTCCATGCTTTTGGTTTTAAGCATGTCGGAGGTTATGGGTCGCTGTTTTTACCAGTCGACCTTGTAATTACGCATTTCTGAAATCCACCTAAATGTCGTTCAAAAAAATGATTGTAAACCTGTATATATATATAATTACAATATTTCAATTTCTATATATATTACAATATATATAGTTACAATTGGAGACCCAGTCATAACCCTCTATGTAGTATGCATATCATAATGAAAGCCTGTTAAGTTATTTAACCATGGGTGTTGTAGTATATTTGTACTGTTACCTCATTCAGATGTGTGCAATGTGGAGCTTTTCTCCCTGGGCCACCACAAGTCTTCACTGAAAAGGGAATTTGCTCAGTCAGCTTTCCTGATAAATAATGTAAAATTAACTAATAGTTAGTTAAGTAAGTAATAACTAAATAAAATCCAAACCATTATTTTATTATACCACACTATCTCCATCACAAACTTGAGTAACTTAATATATGACTCCAATTAGCACTGCATAGCAACAAGGACTTGTGGGTCTCTGTCATCCAAATTTTGATATATGGCACTAAATGTGTTATGCAGTTGGTTGATATGTTTTATAAATGTTAAAAGTGGCAAATTTGAACTTAAAAGTGTAATTACACATCTAATCACATCAGTTAGCCCATATGAATAGAAATAGTCTTCAATCTTTTATTTCTAAAAGGAATTAAGATAAGCAGTTATTCTGGCTTTTCCCAAGGTATGCCTGTTATCTTACTTGCCAAGTGCTTTCATATTCCATCACAAGGTTACTTTGCCAGAGGTAAAAAAGACTGCTGCACTAAAAATTAAAGGCATGTTTTTTTTTCTTTATGTTTAATATTTTTTTTAATATTTAATGCTAGTAGACATCTGCGGTGGTGCAGCGGTAGTGTTGTTGCCTCACAGCAAGAGGTTCTCCCGTTCGATTCTCAGCTGGAGTGCAGGGAGTGCCTTCTGTGTGGAGTCTGCATGTCCTCCCGGCGGTTGGGTGGGCGTTTGAAAGACATGCGTAAATGGGCGTGCCTTCGTTGAAGGTTGAACGTCAAGCCGGCACCTCGGCATTCGTGAAAATCTGCTGCCAATCATTAACGGACCGGAGTTCCGCTGTGGCGACCCCTTACCGGGAAAAGCCGAAAGACAAACAACAACAACACTTGCATTTTTAATTCAGTGTTACAAATTCTTCTGTTGACCAGTTAATAGAACTGATGTTCATGGAACCTTTTCAGCCATGACCTGAATAGCAAGGGCAAAGTCATTACAATATATATGTAGAGTTTAGAGTAACCAGTCAGTCTTCATATTTTTGGGAGGTGAAAGAAAGCCAGAGTATTCAGAAAGGTCAACAGAGATGTAGGAAAACAAACAAACCTTATATAACTCAGTAAATACCTCTATCCTTGGCAGTTGTACTGCTATAAATCAGTCTTTCTGCTGTAGTAGTTATCCGTCTGTGCACAAATTCTAGACTTTCAGTTTGTATCCATGCTCTTAATTTCCCACAACACATTATTTAGTACATTACCTATCTAAATCATATTCCATTATAGCTGACCTTATTTTGTCTGCTATGAGACATTTTTTACATTAAAAACTCAATATGGTATATTTTAAAAACAGACTCAGAATCCTTCCTGATTAGAAATTTATCACCTGCCTCTGCAATTTACAAATGTGTCAACGGTTAATTCACTTCACAGGAAGTAGCCATAATGTCTATTATTTAAATGCCTCATTCATTTAAACTACTAGGTATGAAATATATTATTTTTTTCTTTTTATCTTGGTAGTTCTGGTTAAACTGCACTAATTGTAGTGTATAATCATCCTCCCCCTGGACCCACTGCCCCTCCCCTGAAAACCAGTAAGTATTGGTCTTGCATCAGGGAGCCATTTTTTAAATATACTTTCAGGCTGCTGCATCCCTTAGTATCTCCCACCCTGTGTGCTCGCCATGTAAGTCATTTTATTTTTTTTCAGTGTCCTATACCTTGCTGTTCTGAATTTCATTACATAATTGTTGTACAGTATCAACTGCATCGATGGGCCAACAGTAGTAACTTGCAGTTAGCTATATTTTTAGCAGTTAGTGTGTTACCTGCGATGATTTCTGTACTATGTCTCACAAACTGATAGACTAGCTATTTTATAGGTTCATTGGTAGGTACTGGGCTATCGGCCCAAGGGCCTACGTAAGCCTAGCCAACAAGCTTTTACTTTAACACTCTTGCTTAAATCAGTCACAAACTGTCCTTTGCAGTTAGAATTCTTACCATGTGTATTATCATTTGCTTTGTGCTACAGTTTTAGAGATGTTGTATAATGCCCAACATCTGAGACTTTGTGCTGGCACCTAAGCTGTTGCTATTTAAGGGTCTGTTACCATAGGGTGGTGAACCCTACAATGTTTTCTCTACCAGAACTGCTTTTCTTCTTCCTTCTCTCTCTCCTCATTGTTCATTAACGTTGTCTGTGTTGTAACAGTACTGTAGCGAACTGTTTTATACTGCAATCAAGTCTTATATGTGGTGATTATCTGTTGTTAACCTAGTGTTTACAACTTTTTTTTTATTTTACTTTATCCCTTAAATTTTAAGCAAATTTCAGTCTCTTCAGCGTCTACATCTCTTCTTATTCCTGTTTAGATAGCCTCAACTTGAAACGAAGTCTGCACCCTGCCAAATTCAACCTGCAGAAACTACCTGGAGTGCGAACACACCCTATAGTGCAGATGGCTTAAATTAAGTTGTTTGATTAAGTTTGTATGTATCTTACCCTCCTGGTCTTAATTATACCTTGGTTCCGTGTAACTTGTACTGCACTGTTGTTTTTTTTTTCTTTGTTTTTTGTTTTTGCTGTTAAAGTCATTTTAGCTGGAAGTAAACCTAGTATAGACCCTAGCCGCAGCCTCCCCCACCCCTTCATTCTCCCTGTTTAACTTCCCCTCTCCCATGTATTTCTGTCAATTATTCCCTCTTATTGCTGTAAAGCTTTATGTGAATTACAATCAATACTATATGCTAATAATAGAAATATCACTGAATGCCTTCTCCTGTATGAACAAAAAAGAAACAAAAATAGTAAAAGTGAACTGATGTTTTATACTGTTTGCTAAACTAACACTCACCCTGTTTAGATGATTGTTTCTGGTGGTACCTCCATGAGTTGGCTCAACCCACTCCCTTAGCCCTCACTTTGCTCGGGCTCAGTCCCATACCCTACCCTACCCTACCCCCATTCCTATCCAGCCCCACTTACTCCAGATTTATACTCTAACCACCTTGATACAATCCCACCCACTGTGCCCAATTAGCCAATTAAAGTTTTCCTCACCCAACTTTAACCGTTCCGTATCTCCTATCACTATTCCCCATACACATCACCAACATCTCTACGCCCCCTATATTCTCCTACCCACCTTGATAGCTGTGATAAGTTTAATTACTGTCATTCACTTTCCTTCCACCTAACTCCTTTCTTTTTTTTTTGTTTCTGTAACTGAAAACTTACCTAACATACACAGTCTTTCAAAGTACTACACTTACCTAACTACAACCTTGCATTCTTAACTTCCTATCACATAAAACTCAATTACCTACAACTATCTCCTACACTTACATATCCAGTAACCCATAATGACCCCCCTACCCTTCTTAGTCTCTCATCCTCTGTATAATACCTCCTACATACAGCTTCATAAATTCAAATGATCTACTCACACTCCTACCTCTCCTAACGTCAAGTACAATCCTTTACTTATTACTTCTACCATTCTAAACTCACTCTATTAATAAAACCTCTTCTGCTAGATGGAGACATCCACCCAATCCTGCCCCCCCACTTCACCTTACACCAACCTTCCCCCACTCCCCCTCTACTACCAAACACCTTACTATCTACTCAACACACACACATACACACACACACACACACACACACACACACACACACACACACACACACACACACACACACACACACATACAAAGTCTAATTAATAAAATTACTGACCTGCATTCTTGGTAGCCCACTACTCTCCACATATCTTAACTCTATCTGAAACATGGCTAAAACCTCATATCTCTAACACTGAAATCTTACCTGCCAACTGTAACATTTACCGTCAAGACAGACTCTCTAATAAAGGTGGTGGGATGGCAATCCTGTACGACGAGCAACTCAGCTTATCCCCCTACGTGTACCTCAACCAGGCTTCCACCCAGCTGAGTTACTTATTCTTAATTGTGACTTAACCCCCCCAAAAAAAATTTTTCACAACAGCCATCTATATACAACCTGGAAATAACATATCCATTCTTGAACCGATCCTGTCATGGATCTCATTTCACATACCCTATGAGACAATTATCCTTGGTGATATCAACATTGATTGGAAAAAACTGTTAACCAACTCTCCAAATCGTAGCTTTAATCTCCATGGCTTTAATCAATTAATTACAACTTCTACCTGCTTAAATAAAAACAACAATAACAGCTCCATCCTGGACTGGATCCTAATTTCCGATCTAAAACTTTACCATAACCCTGGACTCTACCTGACTCCCTGAGTGACCACCTCCTATTTATGTGCAAAGACACTCTCTTCAAACTCCCAGGTCCCACCTATACAGAAATTGCTGCAATCTTTCCTGCCTTGATGCTAAAACCTTTAATAATAGGCTCTCATTAGTCAACTGGTCCAACCTCCAACACCTTCCCCTGAATGACACAGTTCTAGAATTCAGTCATACTTTCCTCGATGTATTTAACTCCCTAGCACCACTGAGGAAAATTAGGATAAAAACTAACCACCAGCCCTGGCTCACAAAAGACACTCACCCCCTTATGAAAAAAAAAAAAAGTTTGGAAAAAATGACTAAAAACTAAATCCACTAAGATACACCAAAAATACAAAGAACTTAGAAACCACACCAAAAAGCAAGTCAACAAAGAAAAAAAAAAAATTCTCCTATGATGCCCAATCCACCCACCACTCTAATCCAAAAAAATTCTGGCACACCATTAATAAAATCCTCCACCCTGGGGGGATCTACAACCCCTAAACCCTACCTTAACAATACACCTCAAAAAACTGCCACACTACTTAACTATTACTTCATTGAATCTATCTGCAAACTAACCCACACTGACCAAAATAAAAGTCCTCCCCCACCTCTTCCAATACTACCAATAACACGCCCTTCTCTTTTAAACTAGTCCCCACTGCTTATAAAATCTCTTCTGCTTAAACTAAAATCATATTCCCCCTCTTCTGATAGCCTACCTGCCCTCTTTCTTAAACACGCTGCTGACTCTATAGCCTACCCTATCTCAGTACTTGTAAACAGATCAATCCAAGAATCTACTGTCCCTGACACCTGGAAAACTTTCTACACCATACTACTACACAAAAGAGATAACTCCACCGATCCTTCTGATTTTTAGACCCATAGCCATACTCCCCCCTCTCTCTGAAATACTCGAAAAATGCACACTCAATCAGCTTTTCAAATACATAATTCAGGAAAACTTTCTGATCCCCACTCAACATGGCTTTAGGCCAAATAAGAGTACTTTCATTGTCCTGCTGTCTTTCACTCATACTGTTGCAGAGACTAGAGACAAAAAACAACTGGTGTCCTGCTATTCCTAGACTTCTTAAAAGCTTTTGATACTGTTTCTCACTCTAAGCTACTAACTAAACTATCTGATCTCAACCTCTCCGCCATCACTATTCTCTGGTTCTACAGCTATCTTACTAATAGGTTACAGTCAGTCAGGTGGCAAACTACCTGCTTCTCTTTTTTACTTTTCCAGACAGGAGTCCCCAAGCCTCTATTCTAGGTCCTCTTCTTTTCAATATCTTTACTAACAGCCTCCACTCATCCTGCAGCACCTCCTCCCTTATACAATAGGCTGACAATTCTACCGTTATCTCCCTCGCTGATAACATCACTCACCTTTGTTCTGTTACTCAAAACTCATTTCTCACAATCGAACAATGGCTAACTGATAACCAACTCATACTCAACACTAAACAAAACAAACTCCTTCTCTTCTTTCCTAAATCTCTCTCCCATCATAAAACCACCTTCACCATCTCATCTCTTGACAACACCATAACTAAAGCTGAATCACACACTAAGCTCCTCAGCACCATAATCGTTGACCAATTAAAATTTGACCTGCATATTCAACAATGTATTAAAAAGACGCATAAAAAATGTGTCTACTCTATAGAAATAGAAAATTCCTGTCTTCTGACTCCAGATCTTCTCTGGCACAGGCATTCCTCCTTCCTTGCCTTCTGTACACCTCTCCAATACTTACACACCTACAATCCTCCTTAATAACCAAACTTGAACAAACATATAACAAAATATCTAGATTTGCCAGCAACCTGCTATACAAATCTGACCACTGCCTTGCTCTAAAACAACTCCAGTGGCTTCAATTCCCTCAACTATTGCTTCTATCCCTTCTTACTAAATAAACCCTCAGTCTGTCCTTCCCTCTCCTCTCTAGTGTCCCTCTATATTCCTACTTATACTCTCTACAGCTCCGATCAACTCCTTTGTGACATATACAGACCTTATAAAAACATAGGAAACTACTTTACAAAAGCACAGTGTCCCAAACCTGGAACAACACCCCCCCCAAAAAAAAAATATTCGAAATATCAAATATACTAACAGCTTCAAAAAAGAACTGAAAAACTACCTTGCAGACTCAAGCTCCTGTCCATGCTAGGACCCTACCTAACCCTCCCCCATATGAACTTCTCTTTACCCTAAAACTTATATCTTTTAGGTATATAATTTGAATAAATTGTATCAGCCCAATGAGAAACTAGCAGCTGCTGCATTATACATTTATTGTATAACTTTTCTGTGCTATGTTAGTCTAGAAGATTTAGGATCTTTGCCTGGAAATGTTTGCATAGGTAGACTCCAAAGAATTTTTCCTCAGGTGGATAGCAAATATTGGAGGTGTGATGAGCAAGAAAGAGGTAACTGTGAACATGTTTTTTGGAGGTGTGGTGAGCTGGTGGACTTTTGGGATTCCTTGCGGACTGCTCTGTCGTGGATGCTGAGTGAGCGGATTGGACTGACTGGGGAGATGATTTCTTTGAGTTATGCTACAGAATCGGAATTGCATAGACATAATAAAGCCTTGCTGAGTCTAATTATGGTGGCTGCCAAAAAAGCAATTACTAGAAAATGGAAATCCAAGTCTAGACCAATTTTACTAGAAGTAGTGAATATAGTAACAGAGATAAAACAACTGGAACTGGGATCTTTAGAATATGGAAGGATCAAACTACATAGAAAAAAGTGGGAATTGTGAGAACAGTATATGCAGAGCAGGAACGAGATTTAAGAAAGAGGCGGGATTTGAATGAGCTGTATAATGCTTAACTGGCAATGACTGGAAGGTTTATAAGTGATTTATAATGTTTACAACTACAGTTGTTTCAATGTTGTCTGTGATGTAAACTGTTTACAACTAAAGTGATATCATTTTGTGTGTTTTTCTTTTTTCTAAATGTAAGATTGCCTTTGTCATATATGGAAATTTAATAAAGATTTCTGAACCCCCCCCCCCCAAAATAATATACTTCTGTGCTATGTTGCCTATCTAGATTGTTTTCTGTAATACAATGTAATGCCAACGTGAATATTAACTTGTTTGCTCTAGACTTGCACAGGTATTTCATCTGCTGTTACTTACTCAAGTCTATCTCTGTTCTTTACAACATGTCGTTTTATCTTGTATAAACTTTCTCTGTAACTGTTAATTTTTAATTTGTACATTCTTGAATTTATGTAATTTTTAAAATGTGTGCAGTATTGAATTTAGGTAATTTTTGTATATTTTGGAGCTTTTCTCATTGGGTCTCCACTGAACATGGGCCTTTGGCTCACTTGGACTAACCAGGATAACAAATGGCAAATAAATAAATAAATCCTACTTAATCAGACTTAACTAATGTAATGTAACAAAGTAGAATGGTTTTCAGCATTCTGGCCATTTGCAACAGATTCAGTCATTTATCCACTACCTTAATTAAACCAGAGTCATGGGTGGAGCTGGAACCTGTCCCAGCAGTCAGTGAGCACAAGGCAGAGAAAGCAGTGGTAGAAAGGATGCCAGTTTATTGCAGATTTGCAAAACACACTTTGTTATTCTGGAAATGTTATAGCAAATGCATAGTTAAGATACTGTGGACCTATGTAATTCATTACTGCACTGCGCAGTGCATGCCTGCAGAATGCCAGGTGCCTAATTAAAGGAAGTGTAAAATATGTGTTAATGTAGTGATTTATCTGGGGCCATACTCTGTAATAAGTAATGGCTTCTCTACTATGGTTGACTGCTAAGTGAACATTTTCTCAAGAACCTCTTAAGCCATACTGTCTGAGAATGTTAGCCAAGTAATTGTTATTAATAAGAACAGTCATTAATGCTCATGCATAACATAAATGAGCATACCATACACATGCATGTAATGTGCCCCCGCTGTATGAATTCACATTGTAACATTCAGCAATGTTTCTGCAGATTTTAAAATTGCAAAACAAGTTGTATGTTTTAAGAATCAGTCAACTGACCATTCTTCTGTATGAGGTAATGTTTATTATTTCCTTAATTTTATTATAACTAGTAAAAGTAGTATAAATAACACAAATAACTGAATTATTATTGTTAAAAAAATACCCCACAACTAGTGATGAAAACTACGCACATATGCTTTTTTAATTAAATTCTGTATTTTTATAAGTCTCTTTGTTTTGTTTTTCTGATGTATGTTTTTAATCAGTATTTTTACCTTGACTGGTTACATAAATACCTTGAATTTCTAATTTGGTAAATTAAACAGTTTAACAGGGCTATTAATCTTTCCGCCCTAAAAGCAAATTCCATTACCTCCTTTATTTTGCTTTTGCTGTCTGCTTCTTTGTCATCTTAGGTTCATAGGTTCATACTCTATCAGCTGTCCTAGCTGTGGGTTTAATTCCTCATTGAGTTCATGGAGCACACCGGGACACATCAGGGTCATGGATGCTGTGATGCTTTTTTTTTTGAGAGAGAGAGCACTTGGGCTGGGGGAGATGTTTGGGCTGCAAATCGCTTGGTATAGATATCTCCTTTGGGGAGGGGAGAAGTTTGCTGAACCTGTCAGCCCAGCCTGTGGCAATGTCTGTAGTATCATTACTAATTCACATCATTTTGAATCATTTTGAGCATATCTGGGGGGTTCCTCCCAGGTTTCTAACACATGCTAAAGAAGGCCTTATGATTGTCTTTTCTTTTATGATTTTTCTTTTGATTTTTTTTTGGATTTTTCTTGAGATGATTTTAAGGAGAGCTCTTATTTTTCTTACTTTTTACTTTTAAGGATTTTTGTTTTTTTTGCTTTTTGTTCCTTTTTCCTCTTTTTGTTTTATTGTTTGTTTTTGTTTTTATGCCAGTGGACTTGGTACTGCCAGACTTGTTGTTGTTACAAGTTTTGTGTTTTGCTTGCAGGTGCTGGTAGAAGCAGTTTTGTAAGAGTCAGCTGCTTTGTAAGTTTTACTGGATTCAGCTTCGGGCTCTGATTTAACACCACCTTTCGTGAGACCAGTGTAGTCTTCTGGCTTGAGAAAAGCTTTTTTTGCTCTTTTTTTTTCTTCTTTTTGGATGAGGTGGGGTGGGGATGATTAGTTTGTGGTCTGATCTCACCAGTGATCTCACTAGTTCCGTGTTGAACATTTGTCACTCCGTGTCTGCCTCCGAGAGATGATGATGATCTCCTCCCTCTTGTGGGGGATGGTGATGGCGGTTTATTGTTCCATGGAGTTTTTGAGTTTATGAATGTTTTACTTTGGGGCTGGGTGTTTTTGGGCTAGCTTTTGGGTAGTTAGTCACTCTAGTACAGGTGTCAAGTGATACATTTATCCTCTAGAATACATTTTTCCCCTCATTTGAGTTTCAGGGAGGCCATGGGTTCGCCTGTGTTTTGGAGAGGCCTGTTTGCAGTTGCCACTTACAATGCAGGCCTGCAGCCTTGGCTTATGCCTGGATGGTCCCTGTTCAAGTATCCATTTTTTATCATAGTCACTGTTACTGTATTTAAAAATCAGTTGTATATATTTTTATTATCGTACAAGGAAGTATCAAATTAAAAGAAAATCCCACCCATCACAGTACTGCAAAAAAATACATCAACCGCACCAAAACCTGATTGCTCAAAATAATGGAACACATAACCCCGAGCAGTAAATGTACCTTACTACTAAAAATATCCAAAGAGTTTTTTAAGGGGGTGGGGCTTGCCCCCCCCAAACTTATACAGACCAACACCATGAATATGCAGACACTAAGAAGGGCAAAATCTCCCTAGAGTCGCTGCAAGCACTCAGTCAGGAGACTGCACCAACAGTGATTCCATATCTGACTCAACCAGTAACAATCTAACTATACTAACCTACTACCTGCTTTTTCCTGCACCAAGCAGACTAAAACCTCTCTTACACATATATACCACAGCAACATGTGCAGTTCACATTGTGGGTATTCCATCCTCTCTAAATCTGTTGATATAATGTCAGTTTAAAGTTTCACTCTCTCTCTATCCTGTTTACGCACCATGTGGTACATCAGGCTATGACTGTCAATGCTCGTTTCTGTAGCAGTTATGGGTTTAACAGGCTCAGGTTGCTAGCCCAAGGCCCAACCCTTCTTTGGAAGGTACACCACACACATACGCACTTACAGCTAGAGGCAATTTATAGTCTCTAATCCATCTTCTGCATGTTTTTGGAATGTGGGAGGAAACCGGAGCACCCAGTGAAATCCCACGTGAATGCAGGGAGGACATGCAGACTCCACACAGAGGGCACCTCAGCTGAGAATCAAACCGGAGAACCTCTTGCTGTGAGGCAGCAATGCTAACCACTACACCACCCTCAAAGTTTTACACTACAGACATTTTGGCATCCATATTCTCTCTGGAAATATTTTACATTCTTGAACTTTAACCCAGTGTTGCATGAGTTTAGATGCAATTTTCAGTATAGACATTATTTCCCAGTGTTTCTTTTTTTACCTAATTACTAAATGGGATTTCTAAAACTGTATCTGAAGAGTACAAAGAAATGTTCTTCACTCTGCTTCGTACCAAATCCTTTATCTCCAGTCATAATGCCCACTGGAAGTTGTGCCAGTATTGTAGACTTCTAGTTTTTGGTGCTTAAGATAGCAGAACTTCAGGTCTAGATTGCATTTCATATTTGTGGATTTCTTTCACTAGTTCAAGATGTACATCTTACAGTGAAACTTAAGTTACACTGTAGGATTAAATGAAAGGAGTATAATGTGATAGCTCCTTTGAAGTGCCATCACTAAAACAGAGTAAAGAACTAGCAGTGGACACTAAGTGAATGGAGCTGCTAAAGATGAAAACAATCATTAGTTCATCTTTGAAATGATAGTGAATAATGTGTCATTAAGGCTTATAGTTTCTGAAACATATAGATGAAGCTTGTTTCATGATTGCTGGAGAATAATAGCCTGACGTTACATCTGGTCCATACAGGAATGCGATTCTGAAGGGTACCATTTAATAGGTCATCCAGTGTCATAGGCTGTTAGAGAAAGAGCAGTCCAGGAATGCCACTGCCTGTCAGTCAACACTCATTCTATAAAGTACAATAACTGTGGAGTAACAATGCCAAAGTAAATGGGGTATGAGGGGGCAGTGTGGCTTGCATCCTTAGAAAAACGTTTTTTTGTAATGTGTGTTGTTTGCTTATAGCTACAAGCCTGAGTATACATGTTATGAGCATATGTGTACTCAATCCAAGCTGTTAATTACAGCTATGTTTGCCAAACTATTGCAATAGAAGACCAGATATTTTTAGGAGATGCTCTGGATCGTTTTAGCAAACAAAATTACCTTGTTCTTTTTCTTTACATGTCTGGCATGACTTTTGCACAGTTCACAAGCATACTGAGCACTTTTATTTAAGTCTGCATGTTTTTCATGATACACAAGACCAGAACAATCACTTTGACTTCACTTAGACTCTTTGAACTGTGTACTATAGGTTGATTATAAGAATGTAGAATTATAGATCCCACCACAGGAAAATAGTCAATCTTTGCTATCTGTTGTTGTTGTTGTGTCTTTTGGCTTATCCCGGTTAGGGGTTGCCACAGCAGAACTCCGGTCCGCTAATGTTTGGTAGTGGATTTTTACATGCCGAGTTACCAGCCCTGACGCACAACCTTCAATGAAGGCACGCCCATTCATGCATGCCTCCACACAGAAGACGCTCTAACTGAGAATCAAATGTGACAACGTCTTGCTGTGAGGCGACAAGGCTACCGCAGCACCATCTGTTGACTGTCTAAATCTCAGCTATAAATCTAGATTCCTTCTCTAGACGGTAACTGCTGGACAGAAACTCTGCAGTATGTCATCTTACATTATTTTCTGACCTCTCTGCATAAAGTGCTACAACACACTGCCAGATATTTTTTGTTGTTTAGTTTTTCAGGAGAGCTTGACATCTGTTGTGCCTTAGAGAATATCCCTCATTAATTCAGTTTGGTTATGGTTGATCTGCATGGATCTAAGCTTGGGTAATAGTTAAATGCATCTTGTAGAGTTGTTATTGTTTAGTTGCTCTGATGTTAGTAATTTTTCTGAACAGAAGTTTTTACAACAACATGCTGACTGTGTTGTAGCAGTGAAAAGGAAGGGAAATTGAACATTTTTCAGGAAAAAGGATGAACAAGTGGAAGATAACATTCTGCAATTAAAATGTAAGTGAACAAACTTAAAATATGAATGCACTTCTAAAAATAATAATGGGGTTGCACCCATCATGTTCTTCCATGGCACAAATATAGTGGTGTGTTCAGGATCTATGCAAAAGGTATATAAAATATTAATAGTATAAGAGAATGGAAGCTGTCAAACATCAAAGACAACAGTGATTGTGTAGGCAGGGGAAACATCCAAATATCCCCTCCATCCTGTCACATTTTACAAGATGTAATATTCCTGTTTGTTTATATAATAAAATGTGTACAGTGGTTTGTTACTGCTAAAAACAAGATGTCAGAATTGTATGCTATATGCGTAGTCAAGCATAAATGGAAATGTTATTGCACTTACACGCATGTCTGTTTCACAGATACAATAAACACGTTTTAATTACATTCAAGTGCCACAGTGACTAAGTTTATTACAGTCTAGCAGTCATCTTTTAATTAATGAATTCCTCAGATCTGAAAGGTTTAGTAAAAAAAAAAATGTTGGATAACTTATGAATTATATGCAGATAACACCCACTGATAAATTATGTTATTTAAGATCTAGAGGAAATATTGCCTTTCATACAGTTCAGCAAAAGATTGCAAACAAAACTGCAGCCATGCTTTATTCACTTGATATTATACATGTGTACAAATATATTCTGTGTACATCTGACCTGATTAAATGTACACTGTTTAAGTAGTTTTCTTAATATTAATGATTGTGCCTGTATGGAATGATAGAACATTACCAGAAAATTAAAAGCATATAAATTACCATAAGTAAGATTTTTAAAACTAATAAAATTAAATATCATTACTTTATGAAGTATTTTCTTTTTTTTTTTTTTTTTTCCTTTTTTTAATTACAATCCGCCATTTCTGATTAGGCCTAGCCAATGGAGGCTAAATGTGACCTTCTTTAAAATACATCCCTTGGTTGAAAGAATAACCTAAGTTAACGAAGAAGGCAGACATGGAGAAGGGACATTGTAAACTGGGGACAGACGATACACATTTTGTGGTTACAGATTAAATAATCTTTAAGCCCTTACTTCATGATAGGATGTACTTTATAACCTCATTTATTTTCAGTACAGTTTCACTCAAAATGATATACTGTTAATTATGTTTATTTTGTTTTGATTATGTAGGTGAGTGAACTCTGCCAGGACCTGTATTCATGTATGACCCAGAAGAGTGTCTCCTAGAATCAGCAATCAACAACTGAGGTAACAATTCACATGCATTAATAATATAGTACTTCCATTGATTATTAACAAATCAAGAAAGATGATGTCCATCAAAAGAAAATAGAAGACTTAATGAATTTAAATGCTGCACTTTATGTAACTTAACGGGTTACCTTCAACTGAGAGTTCGGGCAACTGAACTGTCAACTGCAGAGTTTGAAAATTAACTTTTCATTTAATGCTGCAATTTGGAAACATGAGATTGTGATACAGTGAGGATTGTGGAATTTACCCCTGGCTCTTCTGTAGTGCAGTGTCAGAGACAGTATGTTTAAGTAGCATGCATTGTGGGGTGCAGGGGTATCTTGCCTCATGCAAGAAATAGTTTTTGTTTTGCTTTGAATCTTTGTGATTTGAAGACTTTTCATATCTTTTTGATTTAAAATGTTTTTCTGTAAGTCTTAGTGTTTGAATCTTTTATAGTTTGAATGTTTGACACAGACTTAGTACAGTATGTTGTGGTATTTTATAGCAGCTAGTGTAATCTTGTATGTGTGCTCCCATAATGCCTTTGTTGTTAGGCAGTGAGGAACACAATATTTATGTAAGTCTTACAAGTGTGGGTCTTTTGGAAAAGCAGCTACAATCCTAAGGGAGCTCGTGTTACTTTCTTGTTTCACCAGCAAAACTTACAACAGAGGAGTAGTGAGTATGTGTTATGAAATCTTTGATGCTTCTCACAGAAAAAAAAAAAAAACATGCTACTATAAATGTCGGACATACTTATTGTTTTTAATTAGGCTGTATAAGCATATACAGAGTTTGTTGTCATATGTTAGAGATTTCTGTTATTCCATCAGAAAAATAAGGAAAATAAAGAATGGTAGATAAATCATTGTACGCTGATTTTTTTTCTCTGGTAGCCCATCCTTTTTTTACCGCAATATCTGAGGTGTGTTCAGGTGTGACTGTGAACAGCTAAGTTCATCATATGTGTATCTCTGTACAGATCGCCATGTGGAGCTATTCAGACATTTCTGCATACTCTCTTAGGCTTTTCACTCATTGATATCACTCCATAACCTGTAAAACATATCTTTGGCAAGTTGAATTAGAGCTACTTACATTATAGGGAGGTAGGGTAAATATGGTGGGTAACCACAAAGGAATGCTGTTGTTGTGAGTTGGAAACTGATTATTATACAGATACTGTCGCAGAGCGCAAAAATGGTGATAGTTGAGACTCTGGGTAATGGCTTTTGTGTTTGTTTTGGAAATGGATTTCTGCATATCCGGTTCCTTGCCGTAGCAATCATTATATGTATATTATTTTGTCAGTACTGTTTGCCGTGATCCATGCTTGAGCAATTGTTTTATGTATATTTGGGATCTAGTCATAGAAGGCATGCTGTAGTCTTCTCCATCTCAACTGTGAACAAATCAAGGGTTATTTAACCATTCATGGCAGTTGTTTGCCTAATGATGAAATGAGGGATGCTAATGTGATTAATATCAATAAGCTTATTAAATTACAAAAAGGGAGAGAGAGAAAGGGAGAGGGAGAGAGCTGCAGTGTCACATTTCAATTTTAAGGTATTGTATGTTGTTTACCTGTTAACCATTGGTATCAAATGCCTTGAGGTCTTGTAGAATTTAACTTGGAGTACCCCAATAAACTAACAGAGACTAAGCAGTGAGTGAGGACTCAGAGGCAGTTTTGGTATATCTCACTGTAAATGATTTCTGCCATACTGAAAAACCTAAAGAAATCAAAATATAAGGTTTAAAATAATTTTGTGAAGTGCCCTATGCCAAACACTAGTGCATTTAAAGTGCTGGTTTGTCACACTAATTCCATTCTTGCTGCACTATTAATTTCTGCGAGTGACATTTTTCCATTGAAAATCTGTGCATTCATCTATTTCCCTCTTTATGCATTCATATTATGTCATTAAATATTGCCATTTAATGCAGCTTCTTTACCTGTGTCTGCTTTGATATCCACGTGAGCCTTGTTGATGAGACTTCCCTGGACATGGTCAAACGCTAATGCACATTTCTGCCAGAATACACGGGGTACAGTTGTGTTGAGGGCCCATTCACACTTAGTTTTGTGAAGTTACTTTTTTGTATTTAAGCAGCTGCATCGTCTCTGACCATGAAAGCAGTACCTTGTGTAAAGGTTGGCATAGTTCCTTCTTTCAAAAAAAGTAGGTCTGCAGTCCCCTGGGATGTAAATGAGCAGGGAGATGGACCATGAAGTAGCAGCACTGATTTTCTTAGCCCCCGGCTAGTGACAAGCTTGACAACATTGTGTTGTCTTCTTTTGTAAACTTCTGGCTGCACCTTTCCATTTCCCTGGGACTTTATAGCTTCATGAAATGGTAGTAGTATAGAATGAATGTGAAATGCTGTGGCACAACAAATACAGATGTGGCATCTGGTCAGTGGCCACTTAAGTGAAGACTACTTGGTTGACATCTGCTAAATGAACAGGGCTTCAGGGACATAGTAATCCTTGGAGTAACATGTATTAGAAAAAAAGCATGTAAGGGTGTTGTCTCCTTAGTTGAGGTGTGGGGGTTAAAGCCCCTCACAAAAAATAATTATTGATAAAGTCCTGTTTGTTCTGTCACTGTTGAAAGAGTTGTGTTCAAGTGGTCTGTGACTGGGAATTCTGTTTACATCTAAGATGTCCTGAAGAAAATAACAGATGTGTACTTTTTAATTGCCTTATTTAATGCAGTTTGATGATATCATATTGTAATTGCTTTTAATTGTATATGAAAAGTGCCACCTGTAAAATAAAATTATTTCTGCCATTAATGCATTGTGGGAACAATATTACAATTAGGAACATTACAAATTAGGAATATTTCAACATGGTGCTAATTAAACTGGAGAAAATGTTTGTAAGTATGCGAAGATGTTTCCATTGCATGTAGTCTTACATTTTGAAATGTGTGCCCTGTCCACTTAGGGTATGATACGATGTTTGAAGACATACAGTACTGGAGGACTCCATTTCTTATTCTCCTAGAAGGTGTTGATTTCGTTCACAATGAAATATAGGCAGTAATAGGCCAGATACTACATTAATTACTAACGTCGATGGTGCGGCCTGACAACTATCGCTGCTCTTATGCTTCTCATGCCTTCAGAATGTTCCTGTTACAGGGTTACTGTTAACATCAGTATTGGATTTGGGATTAAGCAAGTGGGTGTGTGCAATGTTAATGGTTTGCCACCTACAAAAAATCACTGTGGATATTTATATGTATGTTTTGTATGCATTTTTAATGAATTCATATTTTAGCAAGGTCTTTTCTGATATTGTTCATGTTCAGTATGTCTGGGTGTGATTATTCATTTTTAAGGGAGTTATCCATGAGTGTAGGTCCTGTAGCCAAACTTTACAAAACTATAGTTAAAGTGTTAAATTTGAATGATTCAAAATGCAGTCATGTAGATAACTATTTAATAAGCAGCTGTTCAGCTGTTTTTGTTTTGTTTTGTTTTCTATTTGTTATCCTGCTAAACCCATTCGACACAAGTACCTATTTTCATAGTAACCAGGAAGGACTGTCTGCTTAAGCAACTATGTTAGCATCACATAGTTTATAGGTTCATAGTTGAATACTAGGCTGACTGCCCTGAAGTGTCATTTTAAGCCTAGTCAATAACCAGAAGGTTAGAAACAAATCGTGTACTTTGTGTCTATGAAGTGAAGACCTTAACCATTATGCTAAACCCATCCTCACAGTTTGCAATTTGAAACTTAGGGAATCAAACCCATAACAGTAGGAAGAAGTTGTTTAGTAGCTTACAGCCTTAACCTTGTGAGCTGTACTGCCAGTCATTGTGCACTGGCTATACAAAGTCAGATGACCTTACTGAGTGTGAACCTCAAACTCTGATACAAGTGTTATGCAAAAATGTGTGTGTGTAGATTAGGCAATGCATTGGCATAGGTAGTAGAAATGAGGATGTGTACGATATTTAAGATTCTAGTGATGTGTTATATTGAGTAATACAACAAGTTGTGAGTAAATTGTGCATAATTATCATGAATCTGGCTCTGCTATTGGCTGCTGAATATTCTGTTTTGTGAATAAGTCTCTTTTTCAGCAGCAGCATTTAACATTGAAACTTGAACTTGGGTAATCATCACTGAATAAATCCATTTATTAGTTTACTTTCAACACTATCATAATTCAAAGGTGTCCCTTTAAAGTCTTCTATATAAAAAGATTCTCAAGTAAGTACTGATTTTACTCAAGTAAGTAAAGCTATTTGATTTCAATGTCAAAAGTACTCTTACCTTGATGAAGTAACTCTGTCTGCTGCTGCAAAGTATGTAAATCACAAGTTACAAGCTCTTTCCTTCACTATAAGTGGTAAGCACTGAATACCAGAAGTCCCATGTAACAAATAATGTTTATAATTAAGCATTACTACCATCTTTGACTTGTGGCAATACTAAAACACATGCAACTTCACATTCTTAATATTTGTGCAACTACAAAAGCAACATAAATTTAAAATTGTAGGCATGACAACATATATATCCTACCTGCCAGGGGATAGAACTTCTCAGATTTACTTCTTCCTGGCCTGAGTTTTTGACCCTTTCGGCTTCACCCTCAGAATCAAACCTGACCACTCAGGAGTAAATCCCACTGTAAATCCCCCAGCGTGTATTACAGTTTTAATAAAGTTATAATAACGTCTTTCTTGGAGGGGTCAAAATAATTAGCTTTGCATAATTTTTGAACTCATGCCAGAGGTAATGTTTTTGTAGAATTGTTCTGCGAAGGACCATATACACAAAGTGATAGGAATTAACCTTAGCAGCTTCTATGTGTGTATTGTGTGTTTAGTTTCTTTTGCCCTGATGTCATCTCTGAATTATGGATAACAGCTCTCCTTGGGCCTACCTGTTAATTTAATGTAGTAAAATAAATGTTTGACTCTTGTGGGTGCCTTGTAAAATGTCTGCCTGCTCCTTATTTTACAGAATGCAACTTGTGGTATGATACATTTCACAATGTGAGTGTCAATTACCTGTGGCTTATTTTTATGTATATAGTGAATCAAGCTTTTTTATCAGTTGCTATGTTTAACATGTTGTGTACTAAAATGTAATGTACGTTCTATTATACAGATATTTTATCTGAAAAGGAATTAATTACATTTATCATGTTCCTTATTATAATTTAAATTGTGTTCTTTTATATACATATTTTACCTTAAAATATCACCTTTAGTATATTTTTATCTGTAGAGTTAATAAATGAATAAGTAAATATATTAATAAATAAGTGGAAAGCATTAAGAAATATAATAACATTTTAAGAAAAACATTACAGCCAGTTATATTGTCAAGGCATTCCTTTCAGATAAACAGCTTTGACAAAACAAAGCAATGATACAGTCTTAACATGTCTTTTTTCTTGCAGAACTTCTGGAATCACATTTTGGCCTTTTTGTAGTCGGCCTTTCTTGTACAGTTTGGTATGACACAGCAAGTGACTGTCTTTTTACTTTACTGTTTATGCCTTTTGAAGTTAAATGTACCAAAGGCAAGAAGGCAGAAGCTTGCAAGACATAATCCTAGAAGGCATTTGTTTTGTTTACTGTTAAATCCAGGCAATTAGTGCTAGTGAATGCAGCATTGACAGTAATTCGGTGTGCCTGCTGTGTCAGAAATTCCCACTGTTCATTGCCACGGCAGCCTTGCTGTGGTGAGAGGGTTCTATTCTGTCTGAATGGCCATTGTTAAATCTCTGACCTGAATGGGAGATACGTATTGAGTGGTTTCCCACAATGCTGCACACAATGTCTTTGCCATCAGTGCCAAAGGAACAGCAGCAGTACTGACTCAGGATTACAATAAGTGAATTAAAGACTGCTACAGAAGTTAGAGCTATTAAGGGCAAGATTTATTTACTTTGATATGGCATGACTGGTTGTATAGTATGGGTTTTCATTTTTATGGATAGAATTGTTCATCTTTTTCATATATTACATAATAACTCTGGCATTCATTTGATAGCAAAAAATGTGATACTAACTCCAGTGTAAAAAAAAAAAAATGAATAAATAAATTTAGTAAAACTTACATTAAGTTGTCATTCAGTATACTGTTTAATGATCTTATATTATAAACCAAAAAGGCGATAGATAGCTTGTAATATCCTGACCAAATTTCTGTTTTCTTCTTGTAACTTTTGATATGAAACGTGAATTAGCAGCTGTTTTTTTAACATCTGTTCTATAGTTAATTTGTGCAAGCTTTCTGCTGTATGTTTGCACATGACATTACACTGTTAATACTTCATACATAAAGAGCTGATGTCCATGCATCTTTTCCCCCCTTCTAGTTGCATTTGTGTACTGAAACAGAATGCACATGCATGTGTATTCATGCTGTCCAGAACATATACATTTCTTCCCCCTGAACTTTGAACTTACCTTGAACCTCTATCAGTATGCCGCTTGGATAATATTGTATGTTTACCAAGTGGTCAGTACTGTCCGTGGATGGCATTACTGCCCCTCAAGAAATGTTTTTGATACCCAAGAATTGTCATCGTAATGCCCGTAGCATACTTTTGTTTTGAAAAATTCCACAGTAAAGTAGAGATGTATGTATACCACACAACTGTCAGGTTTTACACTTTGATACTTACTTCACAAGTACTTGTAATCTTTAACTAATTAAACAATAGTTTCTGTCATACATTTAAGTCTAAGGAGCCCTTTTCAAGCAGTCTCAATAGCACCTCTGTTACTTAATTGTCTTGGACCTGATAAGCACAGATGTACTTTGCAGTAAATACGGTATCATTCTGAAAATTAAAACATACTACATTTGGTTGACAGTTCACTAGCAGTAGAATGGCTACAGAATTATGACTGGCTAGCCGAGCTTAAACAGTTTGTTACGTATTTTTGAAGTAGATTTCATGAAATTCACCTAGATAGTGAAGCATAACAGGTATATTTCTTGGAGTGTGTTTCAGTAACACACAACAATCTGTAGTTATGATCAGAGGCTCTGTGATAATCCTTTGTAGTATTATACGGGAGCTTAGAATATCAGCAGGAGAAAAAAGTATGAAGCATGTACTGTCTAACAGCTTTAAAAGCTGTAAGATGTCCTTATGGTATCACACATATACATCAGAAAGCAAAATGCATTTATAATCAGTCATCAGCTTTAAACACTGTCAGATAGTCTCTTCTGCCATACTTTGTTATTTGTTGTTTGTGTGGCAGTGCAAAGTATGTTAGAGCTTATAAAGCTGTTCAGTAAATTTGATTTGCAGTTCTTTGATCAGTGTGGGGTGTCCTAATAACACAGGTTACTATGTAAGCACCTCATTAGAATAAGCTTGTAGCAGAGAAGTGCTTAGATGTGAACCACATAATAAAACGTTTACCTTTTTCTCAGATTCAAAGCGTAGTTATTATGGACCATATATTACAATGGTATTACTGGAAATGTTTTGAGTATAGCTTACTCTAAAACAGTTACTGTATTAAAGAATGTGTGTATATATATATCTGTATTTATATGTCTGTATATTGACCTGTCATATCTATCTATATTTATACTTCGTGTATGACACTTATGTGAACAAAATCAACAAAAAAGTGATCAATCTAAAAAAATTAAAATGAACAAAAATAGCCATTAGATCCACTGAAGAAGCTGAGTTTTGACTTTTTTGAGTGGACACATATCAGTTATTTGACTGATGATTTCAGAATTCCTTAGTTTTGGATTTTGTGCAGTTTTACTGTTCCTGTTATTCATACACTTCAGGTGGAATACCTGCACCATTTATGTAGAAAGTTTGCAGATTGCTCCTAGATATGAATGCTATGTGGAGTGTAAATTATGTAATAGACCGGTGTTGCCTCCAGGGTTAGTTGTCTGCATTACACCCACTGAGAGTTGGATTAGGATGTACTCCCCCCTTTTATCCTAAACATGAAAGTCATTAGAGAATGAATGAACTCTTAAGACACTAAACCTATATCAAGTGTTATTGGTAACAGAAATAACCAGTAATGCATTAGCCCGATAAATGATCACATATACCCCTTTTATTTTATGATATTTTTACAATTAAGTAGTGCAGCAGGGTTGTTTATTCCTTGTATAATTTCTCTCAGAAGCATTACCATTATTTTTATGGAGTAGTCCACATTTTTTCAGAAGTAGGAATCTGTATTATTCACACAGCCACTCATTTATTTGTGCATTTGATTTGTCATATTCCACAACACTTGAGTACTACATACATTGTAACAGACCTGTGGCTGGTCATTGTGTAACTGAAGTTCACCCACAGCATGTTATTAATTAATGCATTAATTGTGAGCCCTGTTACTTGTATACTTGCAGCACTCCATAAGACTGTGGTTAAAAACAAAACTGTCTTTCCTTTGCATAATAGGACTGCTTTGAAGTCCATAACAAGCAGGGTCTGAATATCTCTGTGAAATTCTTTGTATTCATGTATTTTGCTACATGTCTTGTTGAGCTGTGCTATTAACTGGATTTTTTAAATGCTGTTTTGGAATATACCTCATATAACCAGAGGTTAAAGGTGCTCTTTAATTAGGCATCTGTCCAGTTTTTAGGCTATAATTTAGAAATTGGTTTTCTTGAGGCTTTATAATAAGAAAATGCACTACAGTACTTATTCAAGCAGTCGTTTTCTGTAGCTCATTTCTTGAAAGAGAGTACTAGAAAGTGCTGTGATGGAAATGTCACAGAAGTTCACTATATGAGAATTCCTTTGGCAAATGAATGTTATTTTTTTTCTTCTGCTAGATCATATAGTTAAATGATGGAATGAGACAGCAGTTCCACTTTATCTACTTATGTGACAAAGCATGCATGAGTGGGATTACAGGCTTTTTTTCTGTGCATGTTAATTTATCTCATATTTATGAACCCAGTTTAGAGATCAGCTTTAACTGCTAGTTTTAAAAGAGCAAACTTGCTTCCTTTTCTTTTACCCATTAGTGAGAATGTCCTGCAAGATGACATCTGTGGTTCATAATTCTCCTAAACAGCCCAGGAGACAGACTTCCTACCCACTTATTAATTTGAGCAATTTGTTTCAAAGCCGTAAGGAAAAGTCAGTAATGGCCAGCAGTTAATGAGACTGTGATACAAATCTCACAGATGATTTGTGCAAGACCAAATGACAGGTATTCTCACGGTCAAAAGAGTACAATAGAAATCTGTAAGGCTCAGCCTGAAACAATTATTAAGGGAGCTAAGAGATTACATTTTAGAGAAGAAGAGAGAAGTACGACTGGATGTAAAGTTTTGCTGGGCAGTGGGATAGTAAAATACATTCAACAGTTTTTTTTTCTGTAAAGACAACATTTTTGGCGTTTTCTGGTAAGGCATAGTGAGCTTTGTTGATATCTACTTGACTATGACACTTAACTGTGTGAAAATGCAGACAATGCAGAGAAGAGACTTGGGAAGAATTTGTTCTCTGACTGATCGAAAAGAGAAGATAAGGTGTTGCATAAATGTGTGAGAACTGTAAGAAGAATACTGTAAGTGAAACAGTACAAGGCTTTTACTGTTAACGCTTCAGTTTGCTTTCGGACATACACAGCTGACTTAAGGGAGTAACGGAGCAGGAGGGAACGAAGGGTTAATGTTTGTTTCTAGCATTTTCTGTGATGAAAGTGTTCCTTATTCCTGCTGTTACTTATTTATTGTCAATATGCCATCACCATGAGAGCTGATAAACGTATTTGTTGCTTAAATACAGAGGAACACACCACAGGCACATGCACACACAAGACACGCAATCTTTGGACACACACATCACACTTCCTCCCCACTTGCATTTAATGCCTGAGGATATACTTATTAGAAAGTGGTATGCATACATTTCAGTTTGATAGCAGCCACTAGGCTTAATGTTACTGAACTATGTATGACTGATGATCCATGGTCATCAAGGGCATGAGTTCAGTAACTACATTAAGTATTAATGACCACATTTGCTTTACTTGATGTTTAGCTTCTCAGATTGTGCTTGTTACTAATCTTTAGATGCACAGGATTCATTTATCAGTGTAACGTGTTTGCTGTCTTATACTGCTTCTCCTTACTGCATAGTTGTGCAGCGATGAAGTTAGTAAATATGAGAAAGGGGTGTGGGTAGCAAAGCCTCCCTGCATGCACCAAGATTTTAGGTTTAGTTATGGGGAGGTGTTTATTAATCATTTGTGGTTGGAGACTGTGCTTTCAGATGATTTTTTCCATACATCACATCGCATAATCAAAACTCCTAACGATGTGGACATCCTACAAAAGGGCTTCACTGAGACAGATGCCTGGTGTCAATGCCATGGCCTCAAGCTCAATGCCAAAAAGTGCATTGTCATCACTTTTGGCAAAAACTCTGTACCCATGAACTACCACATAGGCGGTAGTCTGCTTAACACCGAAAGTGTGATAAGAGACCTTGGGACACAGGTTGACAGTAGTCTCACCTTTGATAATCACATCACCACAGTAGTCAAGAAATCCTTCTGCGTGGCACACCTCATCACAAAAGGTTTCTCATCCAGGAAAAAATAAGTCATTGTTCCCCTCTACTCGTCACTCATTAGACCCATTATAGAGTACAGTGCCCCTTTTGATATGTGCCTAAGACATCTACAACAACTGGAATGGCCACAGAAATATCTCACAAAGAGGATTATTGGCCTCAAACAGATGCCCTACGCAGACTGTCTCAAAATAACTCCAGATTTACTCCATCGCATATTGCCTACTCAGAGGTGATCTCTGCCTACCTAGCCAAATGGTTCCCTGGCTTTTGCCACCCAAGAAAACAAAGCTATGTCAAACCCAGAGCTATTGGACATGCTCCACTTAAAGAAATCCCAATCCTTCTGAACTACACGCTCTAGGGACCTAAACCTTGTCACCACAATAAACAAAACATGCTGGAGGGATAGATTCCTGTCCCAGAGACTTCCCATACTCTGGAACAAACTACCTGTTTATATCAAACAAAGCTCCTCATTAGCACTCTTGCAAGAAATATCTTGATGATTGGATGGGAGGTATAAAATTCCTCCCGGGGATCACTTCTGTGGCTCTACTCGACAGGGGCACAGGAAAATAATTTTATTGGGTGGCGAAAGCCAAGGTACCGTTTGGCTAGGCTTATATAGACCCTAGGGCCAATAGCCTAGTACCTACCTATGAACCTATGAATCACCAATGGTGGAGGTATTTGGATGTTTGCAGGAAAAAGCTCTGTTGGCTCACTGTAAAGCCATTTTCGGTATTATTATACAACTTTATTTTAAGCAGAAAACTCAGGATATGCAACCTCCTTTTTAAAATTTGAACTGTTTCCTTTAGTATTCAAGAAAGCATCTCTGTACTTTAAGCAGAAATCTCAGGATATGCAGACTCCTTTTAAAAATTTGATCTGTTTCCAATAGTATTCAGGGTCGCATTTCTGTAACTTATCAGTGCCTTTCTTGCATTTAGAACCATCTCCATGCAGTTTCTCATGCACCGGGTTCTTCAGCTGAACCCTCTGTACAGAACTCCAGTTTTCCTACTTGGGAAATGCCTGATCATTCATATCTACAGTTGACCTCTTGTCTTTCATGGCCTAACCCTTGTCTTGGTGCCTCTTGTTAACTCTTGATTCAGCTTCTGCAGCCTTTGGTTAAACAAGCATGTCCTGGTGTTTTTCTCACTGTCTGGCTTGGAATTTCCATTTGTCTTGGGTCATTTCCTTTTCTGGACATGGTGCTGTATGCCAATCTTTTTTTCCTGGTTGTGGTGCAGAACCTCATTCATTCTTGACATGGTATAGATCATCTTGTCATTTTAGTGTAAGCTATTGTTCATCAAAAATCAACAAGCTGTTGGATTGGTCAATGTGCTAGCTTAAGTCCACATGTTTTCACCATGTGCATTTCCCTTTGTCCATTAAACAAATCAAAGGCTAAGTCGTTCCATCAATATGACCTGTGTACTATTTATCATTTCAGTAGTCTCTTGGCAAGACATACTGACGTGTCAAAACGTATTTGCCTGTTGTGCTTATTTTGAAATTGCTTGTCATTAACATATCTGAAAGTGCCAAGCTTCAGCAAGTTCTGCCATGATCTCAAGTTTCTTTTCAGAAATCGTTTAATTTGTGGTTGGATCCACAAGATGTTTATATATGAACAAGAAATTGTTCAGTTTGTTCCACAATGGCTATTTTTAACTAGGGAAATCATTTTTCATTTGTCTTTATGAAAGTTTGTTCATATCTGCCTGCCAGACTGTTGGTGGCTGGATGGATTGTTGGGAGATGAACATGTTACATTCTCAGCTTTAGTTCCCAGTTTTAGTGTTGTCTGAGTAGAGTCTGCATATCCTCCCTGTGTCTGCATATGTTTTTGACAGGGTGGTTTCCTCTGCCATGCCAAATTCATGCCATTAGGTAAACTGCCATTCCTCCAAACTGTATATCGCTGCATATGTGAAATGCATGCTAGTGTCCTTGTTCATTCTTCAGTAGACTGGCATTCAGTCCAGCATCGATTGCTGAGATGGGCTGTGGTTCCTGCACTAACCAGAACAGATAAAGTTTGTATCAGAAAGTAAATGTTTCCTAAAGAGTTAAAAAACTCCATATTTGAAGTGCAATACCCAATACAGTGAGTCCTGATACTTTAAAATTTAAATTGCGGGAAGAAAAACACAACAAATTTCAAATCTTGTTGTTATACTTTTAAATTATTTTCTCAGGGAAACTTTCTCCCTTCCATAGCCATGCTACTGATACAGTAACAACAGGATGACTGCACTTTGGAGTAGGGCGAGTCATGTCAAATATTAATGTCAGAATTAGTATATATATTCTGTTATTTGACCTTAAATTCTCACTGGTCCAAGGATCGCAGTTACAGTCCTTGGTCTTTCGCAGACGCACTTTTAATCTCTTCCTTAACTCCGTCTGGCTGTTACTCAACACGATTTGCTAGGTTAATGCATTTGTTATGAACATCATCCACGAACAACAGCTGCAGTGGTTTTCTCTGACTTTTCTTTCTATGACATTTTTAATGAGCAGTTACTGGTAGAAGGAATACACTGATCATATAAAATCAGAAATATCTACATGGAGAACAAATGGGCAATGGGTTCTGCTTGATGAGGAGCAGACACAAGGGCCAAAAACTAAGAGTCCAGGTTGTATTCACTAATACAAACCAACTATATTTCCTAAATCCAGTACATTTGCATGTTTCCCCTTTAATATTCAAATGAATAACTCAGGTTACCCGAAATGTAAATCTTTGTGTATTATTATCAAAAATATGTTTAGACAAACTATTCTTGTTCCCTCAAGTAAATGCTTTGTCATGCTGCTCTTAAATTTACCATTGCATTTGCCAAAATAAAGTGCATTATACAAGTGGCAGTGTAACCAGCTTTGGTAGTGTAGCCATCAGGTTAGCATTAAAGGGGTGCGTACAAACATCAACCTTATTAGCATATTTGCAGCTAGTAGAGTTCAGGCAGGAATATGTGCCAACATGTTGTGTAAAGTTAGCTAGTTTGTTGTGTTATTTTATACATGAATTAAGGGAATTTTACCCACAGTATCTGCAATAACGGGAGATACATTCAGACCCTCCCCATGTCTTGTGAAAGGTATTGAGGATCTCACCAGTATTATAGCCATATGTAATGAGAAAACAAAGTCTGTTTTTCTGTTGTCCTGGTTACAAAGGTGTTCTCATAAGTCTGTAACATATGGTTATTTATTTACTGCTATCACACGAGGATGCTGTAACTAGAAGATTTCACTCACAAAATCAGTGTCATAGCCCCTGTAAATAGATTCTGAACAAGTTCAGGTCCTGGAAAGAGTAAAGCATGTGATTATGGAAGTGGGTAGCTATTCCTCTATCACTCATCCTGGTGGGTGAGAGGAAACTGGACCTTCTGCTCCACTGACTGTAACTAGTGGGCTGAGGGATTGCTGGTAGTAGCCAGTTGGTCAGAGGCACGCACTGTAGAAATGGGAAGTCATTCTTAAGTGTGCAAGAGCATGTATGCGCTCCTCTTAATCAACATCCCTAGCCACCAAGGGAAGGTGGTGTTAGGTAGGGCCCTGCCTCTGAAAAGAAAGTGGCTCACCCTCTTCAATTGATTGTCACCTTGGAAAGGGAATGAGTGGGTCTGTAGGTTCTCATCCAGACTAAGGATGGGGGGGTCACCAGGTTTTTGGAATGACTGGGCTAGCTATTATACCTTGAAGAATAATGGGTGAGTTTGGTCTAAGGAAGGGGAGGCTTTATGATAGTCACTTGGGGGGCCTAAAGAATTGAATAAGTTTATCAGTTTCATTCACAATCATATACTCATCAGTGGTCAACTGTGAAACTGGAATAATCTGAGATTTAACCACACTTGAAAAAAAAAAAACATTTTGTGCATGCATAGTGCTGTGATGTAACAGAGGGCTGGCTTTGATGTGGTGGGATACTTTCATTTCTTGCTTGCAATATTATTATTATTATGTTATTTGGGTTTTATGAGAAATGCATCTGCTATGAAGTCACCATATTAATAATGTAGGGAGAATAAGATATCACCTGTTATGTTGGGGTGAGTTTATATTATGGACTGAGCTGAATTATATTATATAAATTTATAACCTTGACTAACCCTCACCCGTTAAATACTAGCGATAACGGGATAACATTAAGAAGACAGAGAGTTTTTAATTTAGTTACCTTCTGGGCTTTAACAAAGGGGAATTAATGTGTTGTTGTTTTATATATCATCATCATCAATACCCTTTTTCCATTTTCTGTATGGAGTCAGGGTGTTGTGTCAGACGTCATCATCTCTCTCGATTCATTGCCACTGTCGTACCTTCTTTGACAGTCCGTGCCTGACTGTCTCAGGTCTTCTTTCACACAATCCATCTGTTTCTTTGCTGGATACCCTCATGTTTTTCTTGCCTGTCCCAAATTATCTTCATCATGTAGTCTTTTATTTTACTGCACATACATCAGTACCACTAAAATCTGTAATGTTTGACCTTCTCTGCTACTTAGGTTTCTGTTCCGGTGTGCTTATTTCTTCATCTGTCCCACCCTGTGCATCCTACCACATGTTTTAGGCCCTTTATCTCCATCACCTCTAGCTTCCTAAACTGCTCTGCCTTCACTGCACATGTTTCTGTACCATACAGTAGTACTGGCCTCACCACTGTTTTGTACACCTTACTTTTTAGCTTCTTTGGCATTCTTCTGCTGTACACTACTTCTGACACTTTGTACCAGTTGGCTGCATCCCTTCTAATTTTGGCTTTGACCTCCTCATTCAGACTTTCCTTCTCCTCCACCATCCCTCCCAGGTACTTGAAGCTGTTAACCTGTTTCACTATTTTCTCTTCAATCTCAATTCTCAGCTTCTTCTGAATTCCCCCATTTGCTGCCATTACAACTGCATTATCTGTACTCAGTTTCATACTGTGTGCCTTCAGTTTTGTATTCCGTTCCCCTATCCTTTGCTGAAGTTCTTTTTCAGAGTATTTCTGTAATTCCATATTGTCTGCATACAGCAACTTTATTGATCTGTCCCCCCAGCCTGTTTGCTAATATAGTCCATCACCATTATGAACAGCAGTGGGCTCAGAGCTGAACCTTGATGCACAGCCACTCCCACTGAGAAGCCCTCTGTGAGTTTGAACACTGTTCGCACTTATGTCATTAGGTCCTTATACATAGCAAGCACTAATTCTATCAATGTTTCTGGGATTTTGAACACTGTAGGACTTCCCAAATCAGCTTCGTCAGGACCTTGTCATATACTTTCTCCAAGTCCAGGAATGCCCAGTTGGATTCTTTCCTCATCTGTTGCTTTTTCTCAACTGTCTGTCTGTCTCACTGAAAGTACCTAGTCAGTTGTGCTGCATCCTGATCTGAATCTGAACTGCTTATGTCACATCTTACTTTCTACTACTCTGTGCATTTGTTTATCAGTCACCCTATCTAGAACTTTCATGCAGTTTTACAGGAGATTGATACCTCTGTACTGCCCACAATTGTGAACGCCCCCTTTGTTCTTATACACTGGCACTAGTATGCTTATTATCAAGTCATTTGGGATATGTCTTTCTCTCCATATTGCTGTGAGTACCACAGGAGACATTTCTTCCTTACCTTAGCCACCATTTTGACCACATCTGAGCCTGCTACTTTCCCTGACTTTATTTTCTGTAATGTTGTTCTTACTTGTATGGTAGCATCCTCTTCTTCTTTCATCTTAGGCTGTGTCTGAGGCAGTGCAGCTTCTGTGGGGTTTTCTTCAGTCAGAAGCTGCTGGAATGTACTCCTTCCCTCTGCCTTTGATGCCTTGTAAGCTGGTGTGCAGGTTGTTGCTGGCATCCGTTATGAAGGGTGTCTTAATGCTATCCTCGTTATCTTTCTGTCTTTTTGCTTTACAGCCTGATAGATTTTTTGTGATGTGTACTGAGTCACTTTCCAGAAGTTAGTATAATACCTCTGATGCCTTGTTCTTTGCAGTTATAACTGCTCTCTTATCCTCTTTGTTAACCAACCAGTATTCCTTCTTTGACTAGTCTGTCTTTTCTATCTACCACTTTTTCTGTACCCCTTCTTTCTTTAGATGACTTCCTGGACTTCTGCTTTCTTTATGTGCCTTGTTTCCATACATGGCTTGGCCACATATCTGTTATGTGGTCCTCACACATGCTGTTTTGAGACACTGCCGTTCTTCTTCATCTCCACCTATTTAGCCTTTCTGCTGAGGTGCTAGAGTCCTGCGCATTTCCTTAAACTCATGTGCTTTATTTGCAGTCACTTCTATGCCTTTAACCTAGTCTCTGTTGACCTTAGAATCTTCTCTGACCACTGCCTGCAGCTGATTATGGCAACCAGTGGTTTATGCTGTGGGTAAACTGTTTCACTGTGGATGACTTTGCAATCGCTGATTCCACTGCAGTACCCTTTCCTTACTAGGATGAAGTCTACTTGAGTGGCATGTTGGCTACTCTTGTATGTGATCATTTGATTGTCTGTCATGCTGAGCCGTATAGGTTCATAGGTAAATACTAGGCTAGCTACCTTTGTGGGCCATTTCAAGCCTAGCCAAATTCCCTTGATGAGAGCCAAACCCTGTACCTTGTGTTTGTAAGGCAAACACCTTAACCATTAGGCCACCCTCCCAGCCCTATAGAATAGTACTAGGCTAACTGCCCTTATGAGCCATTTTAAGCCTAGCCAATTATCCCTTGTGAGACTCAAACCCTCCACCTTGTGTTTGTAAAGCAAACACCTTAACCATTAGGCCACACACGCACATGTTGGCTATCATCAAGCCATTTGCAAGACATATGTCTAGAATAGTCTCTCTTTCTTTATTCCTGTTGCCCCACCATTGTGGACCCAGACAGTCTTCATATCCTATTCTGCCTGTCCTGATATGTACATTCAGGTCCACCATTATTAACACCAACTCATGTTGTCCTGCTTTATGTAGTAGATGCTACAACTGCTGCTTGAATGATCTCTTGTCCTTGCTGTCACAGCCCTGCCATTGCTACATAGTTGTTAATCTTCTAAAGCCTCTCTCACCACAGTTCCCACACTTTTCTAGTCTGTCCTCCTTCTGAATAGTAGACTGGATCTCATGCCAGGTGTCCATCTTCTCTCCTGGAGGATCTCCAGCTTCCTTCTTTCTGTAATTTCATTCACTTCCAAGTTGTGTCCTGTCATGAAAGTATACTAAGTTTAGCAATCCTTAGTTCATTTTTGGCAGGTTGATTTGTTTTACATCCAGCTGTCACTCAGCACAGCTATCCCAGGTAACCCAAATTGGGCAGTTAGACTTGATGGCCAGTAGTTTATTGATCCAGAGCTGCTGGCTTTATGACAAATACACACATTGGCCAATAGGGGCACATAGACCCCTCCCACCATTAGCATGGGTCCCAGATGTAGGCCAGGTCCTCAGCCCACTTTTAACTGGCAAATTTCCATGCCCGTTTTTGGCATTATTAGTCAACGTGACCAAATCAGGTAAAGCCAGTTTTTACACAAGTTGTTAGACCGAACACAGTGTGCAGTCTGTCATTCATGTTCTCCTGTCTAGGAAGATACTGCGCACAACAATTAATGACCAAAGCAGTTGGTCTATAGAATTATACTGATTTACAAATAACTGCACAGCATATTTGAGGAGCAATATCTTAGTGTGCACCAAGCTGGCAGCTGGTTGTAAGTATGACTACATATGTGCTACAACCTAAAATATATATTAAAGTTGTCTGTTGTACCTGCATTACATCACAGTTACAGACCTACTCTAACAAGAGAGAAAACGTCCTGAATGATGCTATGGAAACACATCATGCATAACCATTATGGGCTATGCCCAACAACCCCACCACTAAATGTATTAAAGAGAATGAATGTGATTAACACTCATTTCTGCACTCACTAGTGTGTAACCAGCTAGTTTTTCCTTAGGAAGGACAAATTGTCAATGTACTATAGAGTTCTCCTTTCTCTGTGATGGTTTGCTGTCAGAGTTGGTATTCATTAGGAGCAGGGGTGTGAAGAAGAGCCCCCTCCCGCATCAGGAGGTGCAGGAGCACTCCCCACCCTGTGTAATTACATTTTTCCTGCAATTTGTTGTCTCCCGAATGCTGTTCACATCTGGCAACCTTTGTTCATTTGTAATGGCACTTGTGTGACATGATCACAAATGAATTGAATACTTGTTGAAGAGCCATAGTAATTCAGACATCACCATTTCTCAAGATAAGTTACATCTAGATTTGGAAGCAAGCACTGGTTTTGATACAAAAGCTGGGATTTTTGAAAATCCTTATGTTTTATATAGATATTGTCTGCACTTATTGTTTTGAAATCATTAAATCTCTTGTTGTACCTGCAACAATCTTCTTTGTCAACTTTATTGAATTTTTTTTTCTTGTTAATGCATTACTTTAAAGGGAACCCAGTAGGCATATGTGCCTCCTTTATACCTAGGACTATTATTAAGCAATAATCCATGGCTGTATGGGGGTATAGTAGGATTTACCCATGGTTGGTATGGTTTGATCACAACTAAGAAGCCCGAGTCATTAAACAAAGGCAACTGTGGGTAAATTCTGATATATCCACAAACAGAAAGAAAGAAATTGCTTACCTTTCTTAAATAATGTCTTTGTATAACGGCACTTCAATCTTTTTACATGTTCTTCCTTGTTTACTTATGTAATGCACATGCATATAGGACTTGTTTTCCTACACTTGACATTATAACTGTGAAGTGGAGAAGCAATGGAGAAAAGAGAATCTCTTTTGCCGTTTTAAAAATTCAGGATTTTACAAGGGACTGAGGAGAAATACAAGAAAAATCAGGTATTTTCTGTTTCTTTAGTTTTGCAAACATTATTGATTTTTCTCATATTTTGCTGTCCCTCAGTATATGCTAATGGAAAGTTTGGCCGCTCAATGGTACTTCAGCTGCCGGCTTTATTTCTGCTGATATATGCTCGATTTACAACAGGCATGCTGGTTGGGCTGTCCAATTAGCATTCTCATTTTTGAGTAGCAATGAGCAGTCGTATAATTGTGGTTAAGTAACTTGCTTAGAGCCATACTTGCAATCAGATTGAAGAAGTGAAACAGAGATCTGCGGGGTATTTTGTATAGCACATTGCTGGCTAAGGCTTTGTGCTGCACTGACAGGCATATGCATTTCATATGATCCATCAAATAACCTTGTTTTCTCAAGAATAATATAAGTTAATTCAGATAAAATGCATACTATTTATCAAGGCTGCCATATTTAAAAGAGATCCCTAATTTAAAGGACCAAAAAAATGACTTGGCGAGGTAAGTAAATGAGTAACTAAAATTGATGCAGTGATTAGATGTGAAGTAATATAAGAATGACATTGTGGGTATTACAGACCAGAAACTAGCAGTAATAATAGGTAATGTTAGCCAGTTACCACTACTTAAACCACATGGTGTCTGTTCATTTGAGTAAAACCACTTCTGCACGAGAAGAGGTATCCAGGCTTAACAAATCAAATTTAGCTGAAAACATCATTTTTAAGTGTTCTGTGATCTCTGGGGTGGCCAAAAGTGAAGAGATTTCTATTTTTCTCCCAAGATGTGGCTACATCATAGCTGTTTATTTAGTTAAAAGTAGTGTAAGGAGTTAAGCCTTCCACCCAGAGGGTGCTGGGAACTTGTTCCAATAAATAAAACATGTTATTTTCCCCTCCAGTGCTGTTTATTTGAATGAAACAGTACTTCAAAGGGAATTAAGATGGTTGGGTCATGGGTCAGATTTGTAGTGTTTAAACATATGACCCATATTCCATAGTAAATGTTTCACTTTAGATAGTGAAAGAGAGCAGCAGTTTTGTCAACTGACATACATCCTGCTGTTTTACTAGGTAAATCTTAGGGACTTCATATCAACAAAGGGGTAATATGTTGATTGAGAATGAGGTAAAAACAGTTTGCTTTTGTTGTAAACCAAACTTAGAAAACTAATATGAGATCTAGAAGTAAACCTTCCTAGGTAAATACTAGGCTACCAAACTGCAGACTATTGCAGTTCTAGTCAGTAACCAGAGTTTGTAATCAAACCTTGTACCTTCTGTCTGTGAGGTAAAGGCCTAAACATTATGCCAACACTGCCCACATTTTATGAAAATCAAGCATTACAAGTAATGCATAAAATTTTTGGATGAATTTGGGAATACCCAGTTCGGTTTTGTCAAAGGCAGGTCACGTACGCTAAACTTGGTGGATTTCTTCAAGAAGGTAACTAGAGCCATGGACAAGGGTAACATGATACATACTGCCTACTCTGATCTGGCAAAGGTATTTGACACAATTCCTCACTCGGGTATTATAGACAAACTCACAAATTTGGGCATAAATCTCTATGTCACCCAATGGATAGCCAAATGGCTCACAGATAGGACACATGAAGTTAGGGTGGAGGAATGCACTACCACCAAGACACCTGTTATTAGTGGTGTCCCACAGAGTGTGGTACTGGGACTTCTTCTGTTTGGAATATACTTTTCCAAACTCAAGACAAATGTGGAGGGCCTTTGGCTTACCAAATTTGCTGATGACTGCAACCTGGGCGCAATCACTGAATCCCCCAAAGATGTAGATATCCTCCAGGAGGGTCTGACACAAACAAATAACTGGTGCCAGAGCCATGGCCTAAAAAATGCATAATTTTACCCTCTAGGAAGATGATGACCCCTGCAAATTACAACATTGATAACACTCCCCTAATAACTGACCCAGTGGTAAGGGACTTGGGAACTCAGGTTTACACTAGCCTGAACTTTGATAACCATGTATCCATGGTAGTAATAAAATTATTCTACATGGTGCAGCTTATAAGTAAGGACATGGCATCCAAATCTAAAGGCATCCTAGTCCCACTATACTCAGTCCTCATTACACCAATAATTGAGTACATTGCACCCTTTGGCATGTACCTGATCTGGCATTTGCAAGAGCTGGAGCGGTCACAGAGGTTCCTCATTAAAAGAATCCATGGTGTAAGTAATATGTCTTATGCAGATTGCCTCAAAGCCCCATCCCTGTACTCTGTCTCCTACAGACTACTGAAGGGTGCTCTATGCATAACCTATAAGGCTTTCTTTAATCTATCCCTAATGGGTCTGTTATACATTCTCAAAATATACAGCATGAGAATGAACTTATCTAAAAAGCCAAAAGTCATCTGTGACATAAACAAAGCATATTGGACAGAGAGGTATGTGCCTGAGAGATTACCTCTTCTTTGGAAGAGACTCCCCATTCATGTGAAACAGTTCTTCCCTAAGACTATTCAAATATAATTTGTACCAATGGAAGGGAAATCGCAAATTCACCCCTGGCAAGTCACCTGTGACCCTTATGAACAGGGGCAGTTTGTAGATGCCCTAAGGCACATGCATGTATAAAAGCCATTCTAGCCCATGGGCATTGATAATTGGGAAAATTGGGGCATGAATGACTATGCTTACAAAGGCTCGAAGGCCCTTAGCCTAATAATCTTCTATGATCCTATGATTAACAGTCTTTAAAAGTAAAAACATAGGAACATATGGTGATCTTTTTAACAAGTTTTGTTATTGAAAATATTTTAAACAGTAGTCATGGAATTATCTGGCATGTCTCCTGTAGCTTGCTTTTACTTGTACTTCTAATGGACAGTAGCAGCTCCTAAATGCTGTATCCTATGCATAGATCCTCTTATATTGTCGGTGGTATGAATCCAGTTATTCTTATTAGGAGTAATACAAAATTATCGACCATGGGATGGTTAACACCAATCTCTAACCAAATGGGATAGGTTCATTCAAGCACAAAACCAGAAACTGCCTAGGCTTAAAGTGGCCCACAAGGGCAGCTAGCTTACTGCACAGTCAGAGATCTTTCTTTCTTTTTCGTCAACAGTTTGATGACCTTTTTAACTTTTGATTTGTAAATAAAAAAATCTAGTAATGAAGAAAAGACTCATAAAAGTATATGAAATGTTAATAGTTAAAAAGATGAAATATAACAGAAGAAAATAGCTAGAGAATTAAATACGAGTCAAATATATGAGCATTGTCAGTGTGTGTCACCTTACATTTGCTGTGCTTTCTTTGTAATGCCTGTGGTGCTTTTATATATTTGGTGGCATGTCTAGATTTGCACGTGTGCTTTTAAACTTAATATTATTGATCCTGGTCCAAAAATATTAATTAGAAAGCATTTTTTTATCTTAGTAAAGAGAAAAATTGTGATTACTCTTTAACTGTGATCAGTTTATACTTCAGACAACAAAAAAATTGGCCAAGTGAATTTGTGAATAACTATTTTAATAAAAAAACAAAACATTAAAAGTCTCCCTAGCTCCTCCCTAGTTAAAAGACTGTGTAATAGTCAAGAGGACTTTAAAGAAGAACTGAATAAAACATTTAATTAATTCTGTGAAAGGGGGTATGATGCGAAAGTAGTCTGGGAAGGGGTTACTAAAAATGCATAGGATTAACAACAAAGGTATAAATAATAATGCAGGAGGCAATTTAAGTAGCCATGCATACAACAGGGAACTGGAGCCTATATATTTCATTTCCACATATACTCTTTTTATGGAAAAATTAACAAGTTTGGTCAAATATTATCGGGGCTTTTTGGAAGGTAATGTTACTGTTTTAAAAGACAGAAAAATATGTCTCTTTTAAAAAGGGCAGAAGTATTAAAGATTTTTTAGTATGTGGTAATTTTGAGATGCCTTTAGTGGAGACAAGTCATGACATTATTTTAAAAGGAACATGTCTGTGTGGTAAATGTGGGGTCTGTGAATTTGTAGTTAGGAATTTTCCCAATATTAATGGTAAAAGGTTTCAGGAACAGAGTGTATAGAATTGTGATAGTCAGGGAATAACTTATGGACTCAAATATCCCTGTGGGAAGTATTATATATGGGGAAAGTAAGAGAAATTTCTGTACAAGATTAAAGAAACATATCAGAGACATAAAAAAGAATAAACAAAAGAGCCCAGCGGCAATCCATTTTAACAAACTTCATGGAGGGAACCCAGTAGGACTGCAAGCAATTGTGTTAGAACAGGTAAATGAAAATTACACTATGCCACAAGATATTAAGAATAAATTAAGAAGGAAGGAGTCAGTGTTCATTTTAATGTTTGATACACTCTTTCCAAGAGGTCTGAATAAAGACATCAACTGGAGATGTTTATTGTAACAAGATGGGGATGTTAAGATTTAATTGGAATATTGTTTTATTGGTTAATTGAAATTGTGGTGTATATAATGTGTGGGGAGAGGGAAAATGTTATACTCTGTAAAGGCTTATGTAGCTGAGATGCTAGAGTGACTTTTATGGGTTTTTTTTTTTTTTTATTAAAACAGTTTTTCACAAATTCATTTGGCCAATTTTTTATTGTCTAAAGTGTTACATCTGCTTTCAGAAGTGGTTCAAGTGATCAGTTTATAGTTCAGAATCATAAACAAAATCTTCTTGCTTACAGCAACTTCTCATTCACAGGATCTTAGGTTTTAATTAATCTTACTGCTAAGGAGACCATCAAAGAGCTTAGTCCCATCATCAGTTGTAGAGCACAAAAGACAGTCAGAAGTAGATGTCCAACTCCGTTTATTATACGTGATCAGCTGCAATTAAACCAAACTTAAGAAAGCATAGGTTAAGCGCTTTCATCCCAAAAGTATAAAGGACTTCCTCAGAACATTGAGTGAACAAACCCCAACTCTAAAATACCTGCTTAATCATCAGTTACAGAATTAACTCATTAAACAATTCAACAATTAAATTCAATACTTGACGAACTGTTATAATACTTAAAACTTCCAAAATGTACTTAAAATTAACTAAAATAATTATTTCATGATATTATTACCCTAAAATATTTTTCAATTTTAATGCACTATTAATGCTGACATTTTCATTGACCCCAGGATATTTAGTGGCATTAAGTCTTAACTGCCACTTCAATTCACAAATACACAAATTCTCATCTACTACAAACCCTTGTGTATCCTGAATAATTTGTTGCACAATTAAAAAAACAAACACATGCTCATTATTTCTCAATATTACATATTCCATATTTTATATTGGCAAGACCAGTAGACGGTTTAAAGAAAGAATTTATGAACATTTATCCAATATAAAAAACAAAAAATGACCAATGCATTATATAGGCACATACATAACAACAATGAGCATTTGTTTGTTTTTTTTAATTGTGCAACAAATTATTCAGGATATACAAGGGTTTGGGATCAGAATTTGTATATTTGTGATTTGAAGTGGCAGCTAAGACTTAATGCCACTAAATATCCTGGGGTCAATGAAAATGTCAACATTAATAGTGGTTTAAAATTGAAACATATTTTGGGTGATAATATCATGTAATAGTTATTTTAGTTCATTTTAAGTACATTTTGGAAGTTTTAAGTATTATAATAGTTCAAGTATTGAATTTAATTGTTGAATTGTTTAATAAGTTAATTATGTAATTGATGGTTAAGCAGGTATTTTAGAGTTGGGGTTTGTTCATTCAGTTTTCTGAGGAAGTCCTTAGTACTTTTGGGATGAAAGCGCTTAACCTATGCTAAGTTTGGTTTTATTGCAACTGTTCACGTATAATAAATGGAGTTAGATTGCTGCTTCTGACTGTCGTTTGTGCTCTACAACTGGTTCTGAGTTTTTATACGAATGGATTTGGTCCCATCATCACCCAGTACTGATGGGAAACTGATAATGTCCCCCATTAAGAATATTTTTCCAACATATCCTAGATAAAAATTTGCACTTACCCATCCATTCTTCTGGGCTGGTTTTAAAGGTTGGTAGGTAAGTGCTCAGCTTGATCTGTAAGGACAGCCTGTTCCACAATTTTGGATATAGTGTTGTCATGCTGTTTGGTATGATTGATTAGGCGCTATATGGTTATGTATCTAGAGCAGGTATTTGCTTTGCCATTGGTTCTGTTTAGGTGGAGGAATTCAAAGAGTGACGGGCCATTTCTAATGCATAAGGCTAAGCAGAGATCACTCTTCTGGACTCTTAAGGGTACTGAGACATGAAATGCTTTTGGTGAGTAAATGTTGAAATCTCTCAAGTTGGTTTAGATGCTTAGCAAGATGCATCCCAATGTAGGTGTTTTATTCAAGGGTGGCTCTAATAAAGCAGAAGTAAAGAGGGACTATAATGCTTTTCGGCCTTAAGGAGATACCAGTAATTATAATATTATCTGTATGGTAAGGAAATGTAATGCTAGTGTTATCAGTGGAAACTTTATTGCGTTTTGGCATTGAAGGTAAGGCCATGATTAACTTGTCAGTCATTTGTTTGATGTAGCTTTTGCCAGACAATTTGTGTATCAGAATGAGATTTAGTAACAGCCTCCAGATTGCAATCACAAGCACACTTTATTAGCCACAGTTCCTTGATATCAGCTTTCTTGCCGCAGAAGTATACACCAACAAAGATGGGGCTCATGACAGAACACTGCTAACGATTACCTTCTGTGTAGAGCAAACCCCCCTGACCTTAACAGGATGGGTTTTGTTACACAGTCATTTATCTAACAAGCTATGTATGGGTCATTGTTGAACTGGAAGAGTTTGTCAATAATCCACCATTATCACTGCCCTCAGTAACCCCTTTCAAAAAACACTTCCAAGTTGAGTACGTATGATATGCATTTCAAAAACTGGTGTGGATCCAGGCGAAGAAGTAAGGTCATCCATATTATTTATTAGTTCATCTGTAGTAACATTCCATAGCCTTGCAATTAGTAGTTCTGAAGACTAATGGGCCTCTTAGTGTTAGGGTCAGTAGAGAGTCTGCCTGTATGCAGGGCACCACAACTGTTCCCCACTCATTGAGAATGTGGCCAGTGGAGAAACATAGCTTGGACGAGTTGATGGAGATGGGGATAGATAGATGGAACTTAGTTCTTCTCGGCAGACATTCAGGGTTATTGTCAGAATCCATTGGATTGATATATTTACCTTTAACATGTGCTAAAAGGACTTGGTTGAAAGATATTGTAGGAGTGGAGGTGTGAGGGGGAATGGGGGAACAGATGGTAGGATGTGTGGGGTGAAGTTGTAAAATAATTTTTTTGCAAGAATGGTAAAGTTTACATGGGTCAAAGAAGAAGATACTATTAGAGGTAAATTTAGCACATAATTGTTGGTTACTCTTACTTCTAAACTTCCTAATATAGCTGAAGTAGGGTTGTCTTTTGAATTATTTACAACCCCAAGTTCATACATGGATTTGCATCTCTTAATGGTAGGTTTGAAGGGCTTAACATTTCTAAATCTCTTTAATAATGATGACATGGAAATTATTTGGAGATGGACAAGAGCCCTTTTCTTGTAGTTTATTGATGTGGTAGCTCTGCTGTGTGGACTTTGATACATACTTGCCCTTATGCTTACGTCAGACTGTTATAGACACCTTAATACACCTCTCCAAGAGTAAGCAACAGCCTATGGTATAAGGTTTGCAGAGGATCCGTACCATTTGTTATTATCATTAAGATCAGGAATTAGAAAGTAATTGTTTATGAAATGATGCCAGAATGTAGAAGAGTTATTAGGGGCTGCAAAGCAAGTCTTGAAGAAGAGTTATTAGGGGCTGCAAAGCAAGTCATGAAGGAGAATGTTATGGCAAAATGACCAACTTGGATTAAGGAAGGGATAAGAAGCAGGATGGTACAACTTGAAGAAACCTTTATGAGGACAACATTAGCACCTCTGATGGTCTGGGAGCAAACATGCATTGACATTTAAAGAGTTGAGAACTTTCTGGACATATATGTTTGCCAGTGTACATGTGGATAGTTGAAGTCATCGATAACAAAGGTATTTGGTTTGATGGTTAACTTTTCTAACCAGTTATGGTATTCTGTATGGTTTGTAGGGGTCATAAATGGGGTTCCATAGCTGGGTACAATATGATAATTTATTTTTATTGAGTATAACTAGGGCTTCAACTAGTTTCAGACTTATGTCATACAGAATCTTGTGAGATATGGGATTATGAATAAATATAGATAGTCATACACAGTTGCCAGTGAATCTGAATGCATAATAGGCATTGTACTATAAGGCAGAAGGAATGTTATTGCTTCTGTTATTACTCAAATCATTATGTCTTTGAGGTTAAGGATTACCTCAGGTTTAGAGATTTTGTTGTGAAGGCTCCTGATATGCAATAGTGCCACTTTGATATTAACAGCAAGGCCAGCCTTACACATAGGGAAACTAGGCAGCCACGTTGGTAACCATGCCTCCATGTTTGTAGGGGTGTTGTTTATCTAATTATGTCTTTATTTTTTAAAATAATCATTCTTTACTGTAAAAAGCACTCCTACAATGGAAAAAGAAAAATGTGCCAGCAGAAATGTCAGTTCTCTGGAGAAGGGAGGGCAGTGCTGCAATTAACTATTTGACCTTAACTTAAATGTTGTGAGGTCACGGGATTACAGATCTTGCAATGTTCAAATGTAGACATGAAGGTGCCTAAACAAGTTTGTTCTTTTTTTTTTTTTCTTGTAATATTTGAACATTGATTGACACAGACACTGCAGGGACATTCTGAGAAAGAAAATGTGCTTGACACTGGTGAGAGAAATGCTGTTATTAATTTTGCAGTAATGCTGGGAGTCTGATCAACCAGATGTACTGTGCAATGCTTGGACAATTCGTATTTTGTGTAGACAGTTGAGATAGAAGCAATGGCACGGTGAAAGAAGTGTTACTGTACAATGAAGTGATCAGTCAGATACTTTTTGTGATTTATGTGGGGCAACAGATTGGATGTCTTTAGTGTGGTAAATTGTTTGTGTAGACCATGGAGGCATACCTGGCATCCTCTAAGCAAGAAATCTGGACAAAGTCAAGACTCATGGAGGGGGTGAGCAAAGTTCCAAAAATGGGGATAGATTTTAAATATTGGTCTTATAAGTGTAGAAAGTGGCTAGAATAACAGGATTTCTGTTAGCAAAGGTTTTCTGAAGGATATAAAGTCTGAAGTTCAACTGTATGTCATTATTTAGTGACTTGAATCCTCAGTGATTTGCTAGACCGTAAATTGTATGAGGAGCAAACTAAAAATATGAGGCGAAAATCTGGGTAGTTGAGAGGTATGTGTGGAGGTGAAATAATATATCATAGTCTTCAGATGTGGTGGGCGTAACTACTGGGTGGAGAGGTTGGGTTTGGCTGGATGAAAGTAACCCTCTTGTCATTTGCTCAGTTTAAACAGTAACCTTCTAGCTTAGCAGGACTTGTGTGCATTTGTGAGAATTAAGATAGACTGCTTAACAGGATTTTGAAGAAAAATGATTGCTGCTCTTTGCTTATTATTTTAGTTTTGCAGTACTAATGTGTTTATGTGAAGGAATGCGCAATATTTTAATGTGTAGCAACTGTTTGGATCAATGTTGAAAAACTTTACTCAGTCATCCTCTTTCATCACAATCAGATGTCTGAATTGTACACAGAAGTGATTATAACGGCTTGGTGGGAGTTGTTTGGGTGAAAGTAAATGACTCTGTTGTGACTTGCTCATTTTCTCATCTCTCACAAAACACCAAGGCTCAGCTGTATAAAAGGATTTTGACATGGGCTTGGTATGGTAATCACCTTTGTGAGCCCTACTTAATCTAAAACCAGCCCTGCTCTTAGATGTACACAACATTTCTCTGTACTTGTTGGGGGGGGGGGGTGATGTCATTGTTTCTATAACATTCCCCTCAAACCTTAAAGGTCACTATAGCTTTTATTGAGTTGGGAACAGTACGGTCATCATTTTTTTAACTTTCCTTACAAACTTCAGAGGGGTGCACAGTAGGACACTGTAGCTTGTATAGGAGCACTATGCTGTCTCTAGAAGTAACAGATTGGAAATCTTATAAAAATCATGTTTTTATATTTTCCTCGCAATCAAACATCTATCTTTTGGTTTGGGGGGAGTGTAAATAAGCATGCTGCTTATATACATCTGGCAGCAAATATGTTATGTTCTATTTGCATCTTCACATTTGTCCTAGTCAGACAGCAAAAGGTACACAGAAGATGGCTGTCTTCTGGGATTAGGGGGTGAGGAGGCATAAATACGCCAGCAGCAGCTAAAATTATGACTCTGGGCATTTATGTCTTAATGTTACCTAATTTAACACCATAGGAGGATGCACAGAGAGGGACTTCCTATTTTGTGGTGGATGCTGGGGGGCGGGGCAGGTACTATTCCCAGATATCATATGATATTTGTATACTCAAAGCATTTGTCTTCTAAGTTTATTGTGAACTGGTGTTTGGTTGGTTAGCTTTGAGCATTAAAACTTGGAAACAACTTATTTCTTCCATGAAATAAAAAGTAGGACTGAATTTCTTTTCCAAAGTCATAATTTTTGTTCAGGTCATCATTGTATCAAAATGTTGGGAAAATGCTTTGAAATGCACCTCAGAGCATTTATATCTCATGGCTCCTGTGTGCTTAGCAGTCCCCAGCTGATTTAGTTTTCATTGTACAGTCTTGGTCAGTTAAGGTGTGTTGAAAGGATGCAGGAAAAAGCAAAGGTGAAGAGTAAGACTGAGCTTCTTTCCGTATTTATGTTTTTTGTTCAGGCAATCGCTGGATGAAAAGATTTGTTTAAAAAACTCTTACATGCATCTCAGAGCATCTAGATACCTCATGGCTACTGAGGACCTAGCAGCCCGCAGACCACCAGCTTAATACAGTTATTTCCACTGCAGTTATTACATTGTAGTCTTGGTTAGTTAGGATGTACTGAAAGGATGCAGGAAAAAACAAAGTTGAAAAGTGAGACTAGATTTCTTTCTTTGATCGTGGTTTTTGTTCAGGCAATCACTGAATGAAAAAAGTTGCTAAAAAAACTGTAAAATCCACCTCACTGCATCTAAAACATCCATGGCTTCTGGAATCCTTGCAGCCTCCAGAACTCCAGCTTAAGTTTAGCATCATTCTTGGGGAAGATAAAATGCTGTTCATTGCAAGGACTTTGCCATCTTTGAAGACACGTGTGTAAAAATGAAAATGTTTGTCGACCGAATCCCCCATAAAGAGGAATATAAACATGTCTCAGGTGGTGCAGGGACCTAAGGGCCCTAGTAATATCCCTAATCCTAGCACCAGAGAGGCAACTAACTGTCACTCTGTCCTTTGCCAACCTGGTGAGTGTTATGTCTGTATGTCTTACAATAGAGTCACCAATAACTAAGACATTTCTGGGATGTGCTGCATGTTTATGAGACCTTAAGGGTACAAGCTTGCAGTACAGGTGAGTCCTAGTAACAGTAGCTGTGAGTATACTGTTAGAATTTTGGCTGTTTGTTTGACGTAAGCTAATGGGATGACATGGAGACATCAGAAGGCACAGGCAGTGATTTCTTTGCTACCTCAATGTATGTAGAAGTATTGCTGTGAAACTATGTTGATGTGGTGTTGTTATGGTGGTGTTTAATGACAATAAACAAAATGGAGAGGCTAGATTCTCATACATCTCTCATAAATGGAACCCCAGGATATATTAAAAGAAGTAAGTTGTCAATTACATGTTGATATGCTGCCTCAGAAAATCAAGTGCTAATAGTCTGGCTAAAGATACCGGAACTCCATGATGACAGGTACTGATTTCTCAAGTCAGTTAATAGCACAGATAACAGTGAGTGGAATTTACACATGGTATAGATCTAAAAATCAGTGCTAGCTTAGTTATAGTAATAGGGATAATCAGTTCTTAGTGAGACTTTATCATAGGGCAATTGGTTACACCTGTAAATGTTCTTTGTAGTCAGTATTGCAGTACTAATTCTTGAGTCATCCTGCCATGCAGAAGCCCATGACTAGCCCGATTTCCAGAGTCTTTGCATCATCCCTATTTGACAGATGTCTGATGGCTGATGTCTAGACATCGAGGTATAAGAAGTGCATCCATCGACACCATCTTCAGTTCTTTCTAGCCATGCAGGCTGACGTCCTTCACAGTGAGTACAGAATGCTCGCACTCCATAGGTCGGCTAGTTTTTTTCCAAAGTTTCAACTTTCTACCAGTTATATATGTACCCCTTGGGGATTTTACATTTCTAATGTAATGTCAGAAAAGGTTAACAATTGCGTGAAGTGTGGGAAGCAAATCCTTTGGGGCCTCAGCACGATGTCTCTAATTGCCCTTTGCTAGGAATTCAGCACAGATGCTTAAACACTGGTCCAAAGCCTTAGCTGTTCATATGAAGTCCTTGGTTTCAGTTCATTCATTGTCTTTGCAATCCTCAGCTTCCACCATGTCTTCGCAAACTGCAGCTTCTGCCAGCAACATTAAAAAAAAATGCAAAGACAAAAAATTCAAGGAAAATTCTGATGGTATCGCAGAAGCTTCAGCCCGTGCTCCCAAGTCCTCTAATGACTCAAGTGAGGTGCCTTCACAACCCCCTTGTTCCAGGGACTACTAGGCCTAAACCCCTTCAGAAGGCTGCCATGGTTCCTGGCCTACCATTCACTTCTTTCACAACTCTGGCATCATTGGGTCTGTTTTCAATCAGCAGGCTTCAGTGTCTGACATTAAGTGTTGCAGGAAACTTTGGTTAATGATCCCCATGCGGAGGTTGAAGTTAAATGACCATAGCCTCAGGTCACCATCCCTAAATGGATGCCAAAACCGAAACAAACAGTCAGCCTTCCTCATTCCTGTCCTCAGCCTCTGCCACATCAGCTCAGTTCATAGTCCAAGACTTCTTAAAAATAGCACAGGAATTCCCACACTAGGACTACTGCCCCTGAAGCCTCCCCATCTAAAAGGAGCAAAGAGGTGTCCTTTCAGGAAGAATCATATTCCCCAGGCTCAGAAGATGAGGATGAGTTGTCCTACATTGAGCACCTACCAACCCAACCTTACACTGACTCAGAGAGGGATGATACCCTCTGTTCTGCATCTACCCCAGAGGACCTTTCTTTTGGAGGTATTCTTCATAGAATAAGTGAGGCCTTCAATTATTGTCAGACGCTCAGACCCATTACAGGGAATTGCTGAGTTTACTTTCATGCAGGACACTGGGTATTTCTACTGTACATGTAATTCTTGATGGCACCTTTGAAGACATCTCTTTGCACCCTGATTCTCTTCCACGTTTGTCCAGGAAACCTGATCAGTTTTAGAGGGTGCTTGACTCAAATAAGCACTTGTACAAAAATCCTAAAGCTGAACCTTCAGTAGTCTCTACTGAATTCAGAAAATATGTAGCTAAGGGACCAACTAGACATCCCCTACCCAGTGAGAGGCAAAGTATGCAATTAGAATGATTTGGCAAAAAAGCTTATACCTCTACTACACATTAAATTGCCTGTTTGATATATTAAAGTACCTTGAATACTTGCATGAAAAAAATCTGCATAAGGCAGAGACTGCTGCTGATAGAATCTTGTCAAAGGACATTCAAGAGATAGCAAGAGAAGCCTTACAAGTCCCCAGACACTTCTTAAAATGGGATTATGATGCCTTGTATGTGTCATGCCACAGGTTCTGTCATTCACAGGCATGCATGCTCCACTAGATAAATAATTCCTCTTCTGACCCTAGCTGAAAAATGTTTGAGAAGGTGGGCAAAAAGGAAGACAAATAAAAACAGTGAAGGAATTTTACCTGTCACCTACAGAAAGGTATAATAGAAATTACCTTTCCAAACTATGGCCCTTTCCCCCTAAACAGGAAAAGAGGAAGCCTCCCCAAGCTAAGAGACTCAGACAATCTTGGAGGTGACAGCCAGAGCAAACACAGAGACCAGGGAGCAGTAACAAGCCCCCCAGCACAGAAAGCAGCTGTGACTATCCTCAGTCGTTGACCATGCTACCCCTCCTCATCCTTCCCTCCAGCCCTCTGGATGGAAGACTGTCCTCCTTCCTACATCAGCGGAAAATCAAAACCAAAGACCAGTGGATCCTCAACATCATAGAAAGGGATTACTACATCCAGTTCAGAGAAATCCCACCCTTCATAAGCATCCCAAGTCCACCAAAAAAGATGGAGAGTCTCTTAGTACCTATCCTCTGGGAATTACTACAGCAAGGATCCATTCAACCTATTACTGCAGGGCAGTATGGAAAAGGCTTCTACTCAAGGATCTTTACAGTGCCAAGAAAAGAAGGTACATGCAGACTACTCTTAGACCTCTCAAAGCTAAACAAGTTCTTCTACGCACTAAAATTCAAAATGCTTACTTTACAAAAATTACTTCCCATGATCTTTCAAGATGCTCAAATGGTTACTTAAGACCTAAAGGATGATCCATTCAGCCTGTTCCTTCAGGTTCCGAAGGATAAGGCTTCTACTAAGGAACCTGCTCTAGTTCCAAAAAAGAAGGCACCTGAAGGCCAATCTTGGACCTCTAAAAGCTAAACAAGTTCTTCTGTGTACCAAAATTTAAAATGCTTACTCTACAAAAATTACTTCCCATGATCTTCCAAGATGCTCACATGGTTACTCTACACCTAAAGGACACTTAACTGCATGCTGCTATCACAGATAGTCAGGAAATACCTGCATTTTGTGACAGCAAGTTTGCACTACCAGTTGTGTGCTTTACCATTTGGTCTGTCTACTGCTCTCAGAGTCTTCACCAAATACTTAGCTCCTCTGACAGCACATTGTTGGAACTTATGGGTTCATATTTACCCCTACCTGGACGGTTGTCTTATTCAGGAAAAATACACTGCAGTGTCCCAAAATGCCTTACAGATCTCCATAGACTGCTTCCAAAATGTAGGTTTCACCTTAAACCTTCACAAGTCACAAGCATTTCCTCAAACAAGGATTCATTTTTTGGGGCTTTAATAGATTTTGTACTACAGAAAACTTTACTTCCCCAGGACAAGATATCTTACCTGGTAAACTACCTGACCAACTTGATGCCAAAACAACACATTTCAGCAAGGGAATTTCTAAGGATCCTGGAGTACATGCCATCATGATTTCTCATGATTTCCCTTGCAAAGTTGCATATAAAAAAACTTCAGTGGTTCCTAAAGAAAGCTTGGGAAAAGCATTCCCAACTCCTGGAAACTCTTTTGCTGCTTCTTCATCTATGCTTATAAAGGGAACTGATATGGTGGAAAAGCACCATATTGCAGAATCCAGGCGCAAATTTCTCCCTGCCAGAAGCAGACAAGACAGTCACCACAGACATTGTGGAAATAGCCTGTAGTGCTCATCTTTGCCCCATGAAGGTGCAGGGCATCTGGGCAGCACAGCAGAAACTGCATATCAACCAAAAGGAAGTAGCAGTTTGGCTGACCATAAGAGCCTTTCACCAGAATTTGGACAGACAACACCAGCGTGATGTGGTAAATAAACAAGCAAGGTGCACACTTTCTGACCCTTTGTGCAGTTTCACAGTAGAAATCTTAATGCTGACACAAGAACTAAAACTGACTCTAATAGCATCTTGCACTGTGGACTGAAACAGTACCCTGGCACATTCTTTAAGCAGGGATCTTCTAGACCCCAATAAAGGGATGCTGAATAGGGTGGTCTTCCTAGACTTAACTTTACAGTGGGGAATTCCCTCAATAGACCTGTTTGCCTCCCACAAAACAGATAACTTCAGCGGTTCTGATCCAGAACCCAACAGACAGGGAATTGGAATATAGATGTATTCTTATTCAAATGGGCTGACCTGTTCTTATATGCCTTTCCACCTCTACTTCTAATCCCCAGGGTCCTGATTAAAGTCAGGTTGGACAGACTTAACATGGTTATCATTGCTGCCTTCTGGCTGACACAACACTGAATGTTCTTTGTGTTTCACTGTTGCAGTCATCACATTCGGGTTATCTGCTTGCAGTAGCCCTCAGTTGGCCTGATTATCAAAGTCTTGGGTCCTGCGTCGGTTGCTGTCTCATCTTCCGTGACGTCATGTAGTCAGGGGTATAAAGCATGCAGCTGATGCCATTATATCAGTTTTTTTGCCATGCAGTGCCCGAAGCAGAAACAGTTCACAAGTGCTGGTCGGCTGACTCCTGAAATTTTCATTTTCGAGTTTCAGAATCGAAGTCTTCAACTAAAGCTAAGTACCCCATTGGGGAAACTTTTTCTTGCTCTAAACCAATGTCAGTAAAAGTCAATAATTGTATTTCTTTTTGAAAGCAAATGCCTCATAAACAGTACTGTATTCCTTGCCTAGGCCCTGACCACGACGTACCTCGCTGTCAGTTTTGTGCCTTATTTAAACCATGAATTATTCGTCGTCGGTACATTTTTGCTTCTAAATATTTTGGTAGTCGGTTCAATTATCCAGATATGTCTTCGGTAAGCCACCCGACTACCAATATTCCAAAGAAACGCAAAGATAAAGACAGAGGCAGGCCGCCTAAGTCCAAAGCTGCCGATGATGCTTCTCCTAAGCTAGTTGCCAGTTCGTCGGTACTCAGTGAGGTGCTTTCGCAGCCCCTGATACCCACTACTAGAGATTCGCAGGCCTCTACTGAGACCCATTCAGAGTCCTTTATGCTGCGAGATGCTTCAACTGTGGAACCTGCGGATGTCTCTTCCTTGGATGGGTCCGGAGCCCCTGTGCAAGCACCGGCTTCTGAGGGTGTATTTAGGCCTACTGACTTACATATTAAACCAACAGCATCTTCTTCTTGCAGGCCTAAAACTCGAATCATTCCTAGGAAACTGATGCCCAGACCACATGATCAGGCCTCTATGCCTAAAAAACAAATGATAAGAATGGTTGAAGACCTTATTACTTTAGTCAGGGGACGCCAACCTTCCCCCTCTAAGAGACCTAGGACTGAATCTGCTTATTATTCTTCTGACCAGCATTCTGAAATTTCTGTCTCCTCTGATGACCAGGATTTACCCTTATCTACCTATGAGGATTCTGATGCAGAGGACTCTATTCCCTCTGCTTCTCCCCCAGAGGATTTTTCTTTTGGTGAAACCTTGCATACTCTTAGGGAGCATTTTCACTGGGAAAGCCAGGATTACTCTGATTCTAAAAAGAGGCTTAGAGATTTCTTACTCCTGCCCCAACACAGGCCTTTAGGTATCCCCCTGTGCTGATCATTGTTGACGATGCCTTTTCAGAGTCTAGCTTGGCCCCTGACTCTTTACCTCCTGCTCCCAGAAAACCTGATAGATACTACAGGGTTTCTAATTCCCACAAGTTCCTTATTAAAAATCCTACTGCGGATCCTGAAACCATTTCACAGGGACCCAAGGGCATTAAGGCTACTACTGCCAAAAATCCTACCCCCTCTGATAGAGATTCCAGGGCCTTGGATAGATGGGGTAAGAAGCTATACACTTCTGCGACCTTGGCCATTAGGGCTTTAAACTGCCAGTTTCATATGTTAAAGTATCAGCAGCATATTATTGGATTGCTTAAACAGAAAATGATGTTGATTCCTGACTGTGCTGAAAATAAGGATTTACAGGATTTAATGCATTCTGCTGAACAGGTTGGAAAACATAGTTTGCAATGTGGTTTTGATTCACTAGAGGCATCTTGCAGGGCTGCTGTCACCGGGTCTGTACTTAGAAGGCATGTCTGGCTTAAGGAGCAGTCTTTGCTAGATCACGTTAAAACTAAATTGCTGGATGCTCCCTTAAATCAGGAATGCCTGTTTGGCGACAAAGCAGAAGAAGTTCTTAAAAAGATGGAGGAAAAAGCTAAATCTATGCAAACTGTTAAAGATTTCTTACAAGTGCAGCCTCCTAGATTTAGTAGGCACTGGCCCTCTAAGAATTGGTCCTTTCCTGCCTCTTCCAGGCCTTCTCAGTCCAAACCCAGAACCAGCAGAACACCCAGGCTTCAGTCCCAGGGTATGCACAGGACTAAGCAGTGGGGGGCTCCCACTCCCCCTATGGTAAGCTGTCTCAATGACTTAACATTAAAACTTCCAAGCACTTCTCAACTGACTGCTCCTTTAGTGGGAAAGATTGCTGTGCAAGCAAAAATCTGGGAACTCATTACCCAGGACAAATGGGTTTTAAATATAGTTTCCCAAGGATACAGATTTCACTTCCACACATTACCAACCCCAAACGTTTGGCCAGATCTACCCCCAAATCAGCGGGCAGAGGCTCAAAAATAAGTACTCTCTCTCTTAAGATTAAAGGCTATTAAGACTGTACCTGAAGAGGAAAAGGGACTAGGTTTCTACTCAAGACTTTTCCTGGTACCCAGAAAAGACAACTCATGGTGTCCTATCCTGGACCTGTCTATCCTAAACACCTTTTTGGTGATTCCAAAATTCAAGATTCTAACTCTTCACCAGTTGCTTCCTATGATAGGCAAAGATGCCTGGTTGGCAACACTGGATTTAAAGGAAGCCTACCTGCACATCCCAATCAGGGAATCTTGCAGAAAATACCTACGCTTCAGAGCAGGCTGCAAGCACTATCAGTTCTCTGCACTGCCCTTTGGCTTATCTACTGCACCCAGGGTATTCACAAAGTGCCTAGCTCCAGTCATTGCATTTTGCAGGCAAAGAAATATTCAAATATACCTATACTTGGATGATTGTCTAATTCAGACAGAAAGCCAGGACATACTTCTGAATCATCTGGCATTTGTACAAAAAGTGTTAACTTGTCTGGAGTACACCATAAATGAAAAGAAATCACAGCTGGTACCCTGTCATCAAATTATTCATTTGTTAACTTACTTCAAACTAGTGGCCACTAAAACCCTGCTATCTGCAAGGCAGATACTGCAAGCCTTGGGGTTCATGGCCTCGTGCATTCTACTAATTCCATATGCAAGACTGCATATGAGGAAACTACAACTACCCCTTGCTGCATAAACCCTAACAACAGATGCATCAGACTATGCATGGGGGGCTCACCTGGCAGGGAAGTGCATTCAGGGCAAATGGAACCCAAGTCAAATGCACCTGCATATCAATCAAAAAGAAATGTTAGCTGTACAGAATGCTCTGACAGCCTTCAAGGACCACATTCTTCCAGGACAATTAATGGTAAAGACGGAAAACACCACTGTTATGTGGTACATAAACAAGCAGGGGGGTACCCACTCTTACCCCCCCTGCAGACTAGCCATGGCTCTGTGGAGCACAGCCTTGAGCTACCAAGTGCATCTACAGGGTCAATTCCTTCCAGGAAAACTAAATACACTGTCAGATGAACTAAGCAAAAGTCTCATGGACTCACACGAATGGAAACTGGAACCAAAGATTTTCAAAATGTTGATCAACAAATGGGGGATCTCGGATATAGACCTGTTTGCCGCCCCAGAACTACTAATTGGACACATTCTGCACAAGGACTCCCCACAAACAAGCTTGGAAAGCGGATGCTCTGTCCTCCAGCTGGAAAAATCTATCAGTTTATGCCTTTCCTCCTTTGCCTCTCCTCTCCAAAGTACTGCTAAAGATCAAACAGGACAAACCAAGGATGATACTGATTGCACCAGACTGGCCAGGCCAGGCCAACACTGGTACCCCCTCTTGTGCAGTGTGTCACAGCTGGCCCCATGGCACCTACCTCAGACCCCTACCCTGCTGTCTCAGCAGGAGAGCCAGATTCTGCACCCCCAACTTCAAACCCTGAACCTGGCAGCCTGGCTAATTACCTAAACTCTCCATTACCATCCCTCATTAAACAAGTGTTGGATGTCATTTGGGAGGCAAGGAGGCCTAGTACTAGAAAATCTTATGCTGAAAAATGGAAAAGATTCTGTGCCTGGAGTCAAACTCAAGGGATGGCCACAGCAGAGCCCAATTTACCTCAGATTCTTCAATACTTAACTGAGATGCTTCACAAGGGCCTTTCCTTTTCCTCCATCAAAATTCACACCTCAGCCATTTATAGGTTGATATGTAGGTACTAGGCTATCTGCCTGAGGGCATTTATAAGCCTAGCCAGAGTGTGTCGGCTTTTGCCGCCCCATTGATTAATTAACTGAACCTCTGTCAAGCAGAGCCAATGAAGTGATCCCAGGGGTGTATTTTCTGTTACCCATCCACTCATCAAGGTTTCTCTTGAAGAGTGTTAGTGAGGGTCTCTGTCTACTGTAGTTAGGAATTTTGTTCCAAAGCATGGGGAGTCTCTGTGACAGGAATCTATCCCTCCAGCATGTTCTATTTGTTGTTTTGATGAGGTTTAGCTCACTAGAGCGTGTGGCTCACAGTGACTTGGATTTCTTTAGGTGGAGCATGTTCATCAATTCTGAGTTGGACATGGCTTTGTAAGTGAGGCAGAGATCACCTCTGAGTAAGCGATATGCCACTGAGTACAGCCGGAGTTGTTTCAGTCGGTCTGCATAGGACATATGTTTGAGGCCAGTAATCCTCTTGGTGAGATACTTTTGTGGTCTTTCCAGCTGTTGGAAGTGCCTTGTGAGGTACATCCCAAATGGGGCATTGTACTCTATGATGGGTCTGATGAGTGGCGAGTAGAGGGGAACTATAACCTCTTTATTTCTAGATGCAAACCCTTTAGTAATTAGATGGGCCACATAGAAGGATTTCCTAACTACTTTGGCAATATGATTGTGACAGGAGTGATTACTATCTACCTGGGTCCCCAGATCTCTTATTATCTCTTCTGTATTAAGGGGGCTGCCACCTATGTGGTAATTTGTGGTTGTTTTGTTTTTCCCAAATGGGATGACTATGCATTTTTTGGAATTTAGCTTGAGGCCATGACTTTGATACCAGGTGTCCGTCTCAGTAAGGCCTTTTTGGAGGATATCCGTGTCAGACGGAGAGTCAATTATGGCTCCCAGTTTGCAGTCATCGGCAAACTTGGTTAGCCATAGTCTGCCTGTGTTTGCCTGTACTTCTGAGAAGTATATGCTGAACAGGACAGAGCCTTGCGGGACACCACTTGTGACTGGTTTAGAGTCGGACCTGGAGTCTGCTATTCTTACCGCGTGAGTTCTTTCTGTAAGCCAGGTGGCAACCCATCTTGTGATGTAGGGGTTTATGTTCAGGCTGGTGAGTTTCTCTATTATACCTGAGTGAGGAATGGTGTTGAATGCCTTGGCTAGGTCAAGGTAGGCTGTGTGAACCACCTTTCCCTCATCTGTGGCCTTGGTGACTGTCTCAAAGAAGTCAACCAGGTTTAGTAGGCACAATCTGCCCCTAACAAAGCAGAACTGGGTCGGGTCAAGTGTTTGGAGGTTCCCAATGTCTTTGTTAATGAGTTCCATGATGATGCGCTCCATAGCCTTGCAGACCAGGCTAGTCAGGCTTATGGGGCAATAGTTACCAGGGTCAGTTGTGGCCCCTCCTTTGTGGAGCGGAGTAACCGTTGCTGTATGCCATTCTGTGGGCACATAGCCTGTGGAGAGGCTGAGATTAAACAGCGTGTTTAGGTGGGGGCGTTAGTTTGGTCTGTAGTTTGTGCAAGACGCATCCTGGGACACCATCTGGCCCCATTGACCCTGTGTTTTTTGCCTTTTGAAAGGGCTGTTTTCACCTGTGCATCTGTGATTTCCGGGACACTACACTTTTCCGGTATTATTGTGGGCCCTTTTGGAGGTGAGGGGGGGGGTGAAGTTTGCACTGAATCTATCTGCCAGGATGTTGGCAATATCAGTAGGTTCAGTATATTTTGTGCTATTTTGCACTAGCTCAGAGCATATCTGCAAGTTGCCACTTAGATTCTTGACATAGCTAAAGAAGGCTTTGTGGTTATCTTTTGAATCCTTGGCTATTTTTCTTTCGAAGTTAGCCTTGGATGATTTTATGAGGGACCTTAGTTTCTTACTGATACTGATCAGGGATGTCTTTCCTTCTTGGGATTTGCTTTTTTTCTGAACTAGTTTCCTCCTGGCAGGGGTCCACCAGACTGGTTTCCTTCTCTTAGGGGAGTGAGTCTTGGTTTTGCTAGGGATGGCATGATCCATGCATCCTTGTAGGTGCTCATAGAGTGCATTTGTAAAGGATTCTGCATCCTGGGCAGCGTTATCCTTTAGTGTGGGGGCTGTGAAACTTACCACCTCTGTCTTAAGTAAGGTGAAGTTTGCTTTAGAAAAGTTTTTCACTGTGGTTTCCTTGGTTGGGATGGTGGTGGGGTGTGGACATCAAGAGTGATTAGTTTATGGTCTGATCTAACCAGTGACAGGTTGACCTCCGGTGCGGAATAACTGTCACCCATGTTGGTGATGACCAGGTCCAATATGTTTTCACCTCTGGTAGGGGAGTTTACCAGCTGATCCAGGGCATTTGAGTTGATAAATTCCAGGAAGTGGTGAGCCTGGGAGTTTGTACTCACGTAATTTTCTCAGTTAATGGTAGGGTAATTGAAATTGCCCAATATCAGGGTGTTCGGTAGGACCTTCATGTTTTCCAGTGTCTCCAGAAAGGCAAAGTGGTGGTCCTGGGTCATGGAGGGTGATCTGTAGCAGGCCACAATTTGCATTGCAGATTTGCCCGATGTTAGTTGCACATGGATGATCTCAGAGGTATCATGCTGCGCCACTAACCTGGAGGTGTAGGTATCCTTGAATATGGATACACCCCCTCCTTTTGTGTTTCTGTCCATGTTCTGTGGCTGAAATGTGTGGTATGAGTTGTAGCCCGGTAGTGCTGGAGTGCTCTCTGGAGCCTTGAACCAAGTTTCAGTTACTGCACAGATGTCGACGGTCACCATACTGAGAAGTGCTTCAAGCGTATGCATTTTGAGATTTAAACTCCTGGTGTTGAGTAGCAAAACCCTCATTTTTTTATTTGTGCTGTTTATAGAGGTGGGTTTGACTTTTGAGCCTTGCCTAAAAAAGGCACTATGGGGGCAGCAAGAGCCTTGGGCAGTATTCAAAAGCCTAGGGGTGACAGGTGCAAGCCGTCTCTTGCTCATTACAACACAGAACCTCCCCTCTTTTCTCACCCACTGCTCAAGCAGTTCCTCAGAGGGGCAAAAAACTTAAGACCACCCAGGAGAGCCCAAACTCCAGCCGGGACCTTAATTTTGTATTGGAAAAACTCACTCTTCCTCCTTTTGAGCCAGCTGCAACTGCAAAGTCAAAATTCCTTTCTTGGAAAACAGCTTTCCTTTTAGCAATCACTTCAGCAAGAAGGGTATCTGCTTTACAGGCCCTTATGGCAGTGGAGCCTTTCATCATCTTTCATGTGGACAGGGTGTCCCTCAGGACCAATCCCTCTTTCATGCCCAAGGTGGTATCCAGTGTAGCTCTTAATCAGTCCATCCATTTGCCAACCTTCTTTTCTAATCCACAGAACAAAGGGGAAACGGATACTGCACTCCTTAGATGTGCACAGACAACTTAGATTTTACTTGGACAGGACTAAACCTCTAAGGAAATCTGAACAACTGCTGGTGGCATTTGCTGCAGGGGCAGAGGGGAAGGCTATTTCAAAGCAAACCATTTCTAAATGGATAAACCATTTCTAGATGCAAACCCTTTAGTAATTAGATGGGCCACATAGAAGGATTTCCTAACTACTTTGGCAATATGATTGTGAAAGGAGTGATTACTATCTACCTGGGTCCCCAGATCTCTTATTATCTCTTCTGTATTAAGGGGGCTGCCACCTATGTGATAATTTGTGGTTGTTTTGTTTTTCCCAAATGGGATGACTATGCATTTTTTGGAATTTAGCTTGAGGCCATGACTTTGATACCAGGTGTCCGTCTCAGTAAGGCCTTTTTGGAGGATATCCGTGTCAGACGGTGAGTCAATTATGGCTCCCAGTTTGCAGTCATCGGCAAACTTGGTTAGCCATAGTCTGCCTGTGTTTGCCTGTACTTCTGAGAAGTATATGCTGAACAGGACAGAGCCTTGCGGGACACCACTTGTGACTGGTTTAGAGTCGGACCTGGAGTCTGCTATTCTTACCGCGTGAGTTCTTTCTGTAAGCCAGGTGGCAACCCATCTTGTGACGTAGGGGTTTATGTTCAGGCTGGTGAGTTTCTCTATTATACCTGAGTGAGGAATGGTGTTGAATGCCTTGGCTAGGTCAAGGTAGGCTGTGTGAACCACCTTTCCCTTGTCTGTGGCCTTGGTGACTGTCTCAAAGAAGTCAACCAGGTTTAGTAGGCACAATCTGCCCCTAACAAAGCCGAACTGGGTCGGGTCAAGTGTTTAGAGGTTCCCAATGTCTTTGTTAATGAGTTCCATGATGATGCGCTCCATAGCCTTGCAGACCAGGCTAGTCAGGCTTATGGGGCAATAGTTACCAGGGTCAGTTGTGGCCCCTCCTTTGTGGAGCGGAGTAACCATTGCTGTGTGCCATTCTGTGGGCACATAGCCTGTGGAGAGGCTGAGGTTAAACAGCGTGTTTAGGTGGGGGGGTTAGTTTGGTCTGTAGTTTGTGCAAGACGCATCCTGGGACACCATCTGGCCCCATTGACCCTGTGTTTTTGCCTTTTGAAAGGGCTGTTTTCACCTGTGCATCTGTGATTTCCGGGACACTACACTTTTCCGGTATTATTGTGGGCCCTTTTGGAGGTGAGGGGGGGAGGGTGAAGTTTGCACTGAATCTATCTGCCAGGATGTTGGCAATATCAGTAGGTTCAGTATATTTTGTGCTATTTTGCACTAGCTCAGAGCATATCTGCAAGTTGCCACTTAGATTCTTGACATAGCTAAAGAAGGCTTTGTGGTTATCTTTTGAATCCTTGGCTATTTTTCTTTCGGTTAGCCTTGGATGATTTTATGAGGGACCTTAGTTTCTTACTGATACTGATCAGGGATGTCTTTCCTTCTTGGGATTTGCTTTTTTTCTGAACTAGTTTCCTCCTGGCAGGGGTCCACCAGACTGGTTTCCTTCTCTTAGGGGAGTGAGTCTTGGTTTTGCTAGGGATGGCATGATCCATGCATCCTTGTAGGTGCTCATAGAGTGCATTTGTAAAGGATTCTGCATCTTGGGCAGCGTTATCCTTTAGTGTGGGGGCTGTGAAACTTACCACCTCTGTCTTAAGTAAGGTGAAGTTTGCTTTAGAAAAGTTTTTCACTGTGGTTTCCTTGGTTGGGGTGGTGGTGGGGTGTGGACATCAAGAGTGATTAGTTTATGGTCTGATCTAACCAGTGACAGGTTGACCTCCGGTGCGGAATAACTGTCACCCATGTTGGTGATGACCAGGTCCAATATGTTTTCACCTCTGGTAGGGGAGTTTACCAGCTGATCCAGGGCATTTGAGTTGATAAATTCCAGGAAGTGGTGAGCCTGGGAGTTTGTACTCACGTAATTTTCTCAGTTAATGGTAGGGTAATTGAAATTGCCCAATATCAGGGTGTTCGGTAGGACCTTCATGTTTTCCAGTGTCTCCAGAAAGGCAAAGTGGTGGTCCTGGGTCATGGAGGGTGATCTGTAGCAGGCCACAATTTGCATTGCAGATTTGCCCGATGTTAGTTGCACATGGATGATCTCAGAGGTATCATGCTGCGCCACTAACCTGGAGGTGTAGGTATCCTTGAATATGGATACACCCCCTCCTTTTGTGTTTCTGTCCATGTTCTGTGGCTGAAATGTGTGGTATGAGTTGTAGCCCGGTAGTGCTGGAGTGCTCTCTGGAGCCTTGAACCAAGTTTCAGTTACTGCACAGATGTCGACGGTCACCATACTGAGAAGTGCTTCGAGCGTATGCATTTTGAGATTTAAACTCCTGGTGTTGAGTAGCAAAACCCTCATTTTTTTATTTGTGCTGTTTATAGAGGTGGGTTTGACTTTTGAGCCTTGCCTAAAAAAGGCACTATGGGGGCAGCAAGAGCCTTGGCCAGTATTCAAAAGCCTAGGGGTGACAGGTGCAAGCCGTCTCTTGCTCATTACAACACAGAACCTCCCCTCTTTTCTCACCCACTGCTCAAGCAGTTCCTCAGAGGGGCAAAAAACGTAAGACCACCCAGGAGAGCCCAAACTCCAGCCGGGACCTTAATTTTGTATTGGAAAAACTCACTCTTCCTCCTTTTGAGCCAGCTGCAACTGCAAAGTCAAAATTCCTTTCTTGGAAAACAGCTTTCCTTTTAGCAATCACTTCAGCAAGAAGGGTATCTGCTTTACAGGCCCTTATGGCAGTGGAGCCTTTCATCATCTTTCATGTGGACAGGGTGTCCCTCAGGACCAATCCCTCTTTCATGCCCAAGGTGGTATCCAGTGTAGCTCTTAATCAGTCCATCCATTTGCCAACCTTCTTTTCTAATCCACAGAACAAAGGGGAAACGGATACTGCACTCCTTAGATGTGCACAGACAACTTAGATTTTACTTGGACAGGACTAAACCTCTAAGGAAATCTGAACAACTGCTGGTGGCATTTGCTGCAGGGGCAGAGGGGAAGGCTATTTCAAAGCAAACCATTTCTAAATGGATAAACCATTGCATTCTTCTCTGCTATAAGCACATGGAAAACCTATCCCACAGGGGAGTAGACCCCATTCAACCAGGGCTGCATCTACCTCTACAGCCTTTCTCAGAGGGGTCCCTACCAGAGACATCCTAGAAGCTGCTACCAGGAGTTCTGTACATACTTTCACCAAGCATTACCATTTGGCATTTTTCTCTAAATCCAGAGCTGGCTTTGCCACTGCAGTCTTGCAGGGCCTTATAGCTGGTCCTAATGCTATCTAAATTCCTCCTCCAATCCTTAGCATTGGGAATCTACCCAAATGTGATGACTGCAACAGTGAAACATGAAAAACATAATACAGTTGTGTACACTTACCATAAATGTAGATGTTCGAGTGTATTCACTGTTGCAGTCCTGGTTACCCTCCCTCCAGCCCCTTGACTTCCTTTGGCTATACCTCTATTCTCCTTTACTATACTTAAAAGCTTTTTGGTGTATTTGCTTTTTTTGGATGTATAACCTTGCATATATATATATATATATATATATATATATATATATATATATATATATATATATATATATATATATATATATATATATATTTATTTTTTTTTTAATTGCTTCCTATTAAGGGGGGCACCTGACATCTGGGGCAAGAAAAACTGATGTAATGGTGTTGGCTGCATGCTTTATACCCCTGACTACCTGACGTCATGGAAGATGAGACAGCAACCGACACAGGACCCAAGACTTTGATAATTAGGCCGACTGAGGGCTACTGCAAGCAGATAACCCAAATGTGATGACTGCAACAGTGAATACACTCGGACATCTATATCTATGGTAAGTGTACACAACTGTACTTTCTCCCTGCTCTTGTCTCTTATTGAAGAGGGATTCCACACTCTCCCAGAAGAAATAGATCTCCTCAGCCAAAGTAAGGAATCAGTTTTCCATCCACACCTGGCCACACTCCAACTAACAGTCTGGAGGATTGGGATTTGACACTGCAAAATGTCAGTTACCTCGATGAAGTACTGTCCATTTGGAAGGAGGCAAGGGCACTCACCACCAGAAAATCATACCTAGCAAAATGGAAGAGATTTTCGGTAGACATCAACTCAGTCCTGGAATACCTTTCAGGCCTGTTTAGCCAGGGCCTTTCTAACTCCAGCATTAAGGTACATGCCTATGCTATCTCAGCTTGCCTGCACCATTCTCCTCCTGTATACTTGCACCCCCACATGAAACTTTTTCTAAAAGGGGTCATTCACTTAAGACCACACAGAAGGAGCCCACTTCCTGCCTGGGATCTTAATTATGTGCTAGAAAAAACTCACCTTCTTCCCCTTTGAGACAGGAGCTTCTGCCCCTCTAAAGATGCTCACTTGGAAAACAACCCTACTTATAGCTATCACCTCAGCATGGAGGGTCTCAGAGCTTCAAGTCGTCATGTGCAAATAACATTTGACTGTCTTTCACATGGATAGTGTAACTCTTAGAACTAATCCATCCTTCATGCCTAAGGTGGTATCAGAATTTTCTCTAAACCAGGCTATTTACATGCTAGATTTCTTACCAAATCCACAGAAGAAAGTGGAATAAATCCTTCTTTCCCAGGATGTTCACAGATAAATTAGGTACTACTTGTACAGGACAAAAACTTAAATAGAGCAGCACAATTGCTGGTGGCTTTCAGGGAGGGGATAGAGGGCATACATGTCTCCAAACCATATCCAAATGGACAGCCAGTTGCATTATATTTGGTTACAGTCGCTGTGGAAAAACTTTACCTCGTCATATAAAAGTCCACATCACCAGGCATAGAGGAAAATACCATAACCTTCTTCAAAGGAGTTCCTACCCAGAGTATTCTACAAGCTTTCACTTGGAACTCTATGCGCACCTTTACAAAACATTACTATCTAGGCATTGCTTTCCATCCTGCAAACCTTATTAAAATTATTGCTATGTTTGGAACATCATTTTTAAATAAATGAGTCTTTATTTTGTGATGCTGTAAGAGAGATGAAAATTCCATAGTCTACATTCCAATAAAGAGTTAACAGGCTCATTGGTTAAGGCACAGCCTTTTTAAAGCTTTGTTTCTTTTCATGGCTGCTGTTAAGAGTTAAAATGTTATGTTCATATCCTTACTTGTAAGTGCACACCCAAAATGTAGACCACAGAAACTGAACTTCATTTGAAACACTTGTGTTTTATGCAACATCTTTGTTGCATTGAGTAATGCATTTGCTTTCCTTCATAAACAGAGTAAATCGGTCAGTAAACTTGTGTAGTTCAGTTGCTGTGCTACAAAATGTTGCCCTCTTTTCCCTTCTTTCTGAAACCTCACAGCTGTTGAGAATGTTGAACTTTGAGTTCATGTTACTTTTAATTTTTTTCTTAACCCTTTTATCTGTCAGTGAAGAACAGAGACCACAGCAATGCACAATATAATCATCTTGTGGAACACCCAGATTCCGTTTTGTGTAAGCCATGTGTTCATATTTTGTTGTGC